>NC_091977.1:11146776-11429877 GCF_044704955.1 Pristiophorus japonicus | reverse complement strand
CTTCCCCCCCCCCCCCCCCCCCCCCCCCCCCCCATCCCTCCCCCCTTCTTCCCCCCATCCCTCCCCCCTTCTCCCCCTCCCTCCCCCCTTCCCCCTCCCTCCCCCCACTCCCCCATCCCTCCCCCCTTCTCCCCCATCCCTCCCCCTCTCCCCCATCCCTCCCCCTTCTCCCCCATCCCTCCCCCCTTCTCCCCCATCCCTCCCCCTTCTCCCCATCCCTCCCCCTTCCCCCATCCCTCCCCCCTTCTCCCCCATCCCTCCCCCTTCTCCCCCATCCCTCCCCCCTTCTCCCCATCCCTCCCCCCCCCTCCCCCATCCCTCCCCCCTTCTCCCCCATCCCTCCCCCCTTCTCCCCCATCCCTCCCCCCTTCTCCCCCATCCCTCCCCCCTTCTCCCCCATCCCTCCCCCCTTCTCCCCCATCCCTCCCCCCTTCCCTCTCTTTGCTCCCCCCTCTCTCCCTCTACCCCCCTCCTCCTCCTCCCCTCGCTGTCAGAAACACAGACACTAACAGACAGAGAGATAGAGACACTGACAGAGACACACTGAGGCGGGCATCCCAGCACGCTGTTGGAGGGCTCCCGGTGCTGCAGTCGGTAAGTAGAAAATGTTTTATTTATTGATTTAAAAAAAAATAATTATTTCTTATTAATTTTTTTTGATTGATTTATTGGTTGATTTATTGATGTATTTATCATTTATTATTGATGATGGCTCTTTATTTGTAAAACTGAAGTGTTTAATGTTTGTAAACTTCCCTTTAAACACCCCCCCCCCCCCATCCCCATCATTCCCTACGCCTGATTTGTAACCTAAGCCTGATTTTCTAAAGTGTAGACAAGGTTTTTTCGAACGTACAAAAATCTTCACTTACTCCATTCTAAGTTAGTTTGGAGTAAGTTTTCACTCACGAAACTTTGAAATCAGGCGTAAGTGGCCGGACACGCCCCCTTTTGGAAAAAAAAAATTCTGTTCCAAACTGAAACTGTTCTAACTGACTAGAACTGGAGCAAACTAAATGACGAGAATTCCGATTTCTAAGATACTCCGTTCTACACCAGTTGCTCCTAAAAATCAGGAGCAAATCATGTGGAAACTTGGGGCCAATAACTCTAAATTAATTCAAACCAATTTCAAACTAACCAGTGCCAGTTGAAAAACTACAGACACACAGACAAATAAACATCGACATGGTTTTTAGCGTTCATTCACACTGAAGCGTCACACAAAATACATTTCATAACTTTTCAAACATCCATAGTAGCAAGTTCTATGTTCTATTTTTTTAGATTCATAGAAATGCTTCTCTCTTTTTTTCGTCTCTTAAACAGAAGGCTTATTACCGTAAACGCAATGCTTCTCTGTTACCACAAATATACATATGTTTTGTACTTCCTTTTGGATCCCGCAGGGTCCATTCTGAGAAGGACCCGTTTATCCCTACTCTCTGCGTCCTGTCTGCCGGCCAGTTCTCTGTCCGCGTCGGTGCATTGTCCCTGGTGCCGTGTGCTTTGATTTTGCACGCCGGTCTCTTGTGTGGGACCTTGTCAAAGGTCTTTTGAAAGTCCAAATACACCACATCCACTGGTTCTTCCTTGTCCACTCTATTCGTTACATTCTCAAAAAATTCTAGAAGATTTGTCGAGCATGATTTTCCTTTCTTAAATCCATGCTGACTTGGACCGATCCTGTCACTGCTTTCCAAATGCACTGCTTTTTCATCTTTAATAATTTCAACATTTTCCCCACTACTGATGTCAGGCTAACCGGTCTATAACTCCCTGTTTTCTCTTCCCCCTCCTTTTTTAAAAAGTGGGGTTACATTCGCTACGCTCCAATGCATAGGAACTGATCCAGAGTCGATAGACTGTTGGAAAATGATCACCAATGCATCCACTATTTCTAGGACCACTTCCTTAAGTACTCTGGGATGCAGACTATCAGGCCCCGGGGATTTATCGGCCTTCAATCCCATCAGTTTCCCTAACACAATTTCCTGATTGAAGGATATCCTTCAGTTCCTCCTTATTTGTGTCATCCTTCGTAAAGACAGAATCAAAGTATTTGTTCAATTGGTCTGCCATTTTTTTTGTTCCTCATTATATAAAGCCCTATTTACCGATTTGGAGCAGTGTGTTGAGTTCTGGGCATCAAACCGTAGGATTGGAGGGACGGCGGGGTGGGGGGGCGGGGGCGGTGCAGCGCAGCGCAAATTCACCATAATATCTAGGCTAAAAAGAGGGTGTTTCCACTGATAGGGGAGACTAGAACTAGGGGGCATAATCTTAGAATAAGGGGCCGCCCATTTAAAACTGAGACGAGGAGGAATTTCTTCTCAGAGGTTTGTAAATCTGTGGAATTCGCTGCCTCAGAGAGCTGTGGCAGCTGGGACATTGAATAAATTTAAGACAGAGATAGACAGTTTCTTAACCGATAAGGGAATAAGGGGTTATAGAGAGCGAGCAGGGAAGTGACCTGAGTCCATGATCGTATTGAATGGCGGAGCAGGCTCGAGGGGCCGTGTGGCCTACTCCTGCTCCTATTTCTTATGTTCTTATTTCTTATGTTCTGCTCACCTCGTTTCATTGTTTCCTGAAAACTCTTGCTGTTAGCTTTCAGATTTTTAATACTGCTTTTGCAGCTACTGAGGATCTGCTTCAAGTTCACATCCCCCAACTCCGGGTTAAAACTGCTTTTGCAGCTACTCAAGTTTTGAGCCTCGGTGCACTTTTGCCTCATTTTCTCCTCAGTTCGTTTGTTATTTTCTGCCATCGTCATACTAGAGGTCAGATGCAACGTATGGAGTTTTTAAAATCGTTTTGGAGAGTCTCAATTTGATTGGCTTGTTCTGCCAATTTAAGCCTCAATCCCTCAACTTCGTCTGTCCATTTTCCTACGTCTATCTGAAGTCCTGATTTTTCATGCTCCCATTGGTTTTGTGAAGTTTTGTTAAGGTCTCTCTGCTTAAGTAATTCTGCATAAAATGCTGCCACTAAGACACATTTAGACTCCCTCTTCTTTTCTTTTTTTTAGTTTTGTCGAAGAATGAGTCTCCTCCGGAAAAACCCGGGGAACTTATTGTTTCAATCCATCCCCTGACATTTTCGATCAGGGTCTGGTTAAACTGCTCTTCCCATGACTGGGAGGTTCCACCTTTTCCTGTCATTTCTCTTCTGTCTTTCTTATTTAATTTTAACTCAAAATTGTCCCATCTGGGTCGCCAATGTTGTGCAAGTGGCAATTTCGCTAGTCGTCTGATTAGTAGTTGCCTGCGACGGTTCCTGAGTTAAATACCAAATTACACACTAGACAAATGACAGTATCATTAATGTTCGTTTAATACCAGACTCTACTTATACTCTATAATTCTCCGATACAGGAAAAGTACAAGACTCACCACTTATACTCTATAGTTCCTCAATACAAAAGAAGTAAAAGATATATACATATACTCTATTTAACTTTGCTTAACTCTGCAGAAAGGCCTTCCAAAAGGTGTTCCGTGCCGCTCAAAATACTCTGTCTGTTCAACTCTGTTTAACTCAACTCTGTTTAACTCTGCGTTTAACAAGGCGTTCTAAAAGGTGTTCTTAGCTGCTCAAAATACTCTGTTTATCTCAACACTGCTAACTCAACTCTGTTTAACTCTGCCCTCTCTCATAGTTACCCAATATGTCCCGGGTAATCAATCCATTCCTGACACTGTTCCTTCAAGGGTCGCTCTCTGGTCCCTGCTTCTGTCGAGTGTTGGTCCCGGGTTCTCGCTACGGGCTGTCTGAACTTGTCTATCTTTATACCTTTTTTGTCCCTCAGTTAACCATATGGGTTGCTACTAATTGCCTGCTTGTTTCTACAAGATACAGAGACATTCTGCTGTTATCTCAACTTATCTCTCGAATCCAAAAGTTCTTACCAAGTCGGGAGTCTCCCTTCCCATGTGCGACCTTTATTTTGATCAATTGGCATTCAGTATTTACACACTATCTCTTACCCAGGGCGACTCCTTTGAATTTGGCTTTATTATCCTGTAGCTTCCCAGCTGTTTTACAACTTTACCTCATCTCTTATCTCATTGACCCAGAGGTTAACGCCTGCTTGTTTTTCTGTGGAAGAGAGCTTGTTAGTTTTTTAGACCCCAGGTCTGGACTAACTTCTTAATTCTTTCTGACATTTGCACAGTGACCCCCAGGCTGTTGATGAGTTCAGGCTCCACTACTAATAGAGTACTGCACTGTTGGCGGTCTGGACCTATGGAGGAGATGTTAAACGGAGGCCCCTTCTGCCCGTTCAGATGGATTTAAAAAATCTCATGTGGCACTATTCAAAGAGCGGAGGAGTTCTCTTGGTGTTGTGGCCGATTATTTACCCATCAACCATTATTGCATTTGCTGCTTGTGGGAACTTGCTGTGTGCAAATCATGTGCCTTCAGAATAGCAGGGACCACACTTTAAAACAAATGAATTAGCCGTGAAATACTTCGGGATGTACTCGGGCTGAGAAAGTTTCTGATAAATGCATTAGGAACATCGGAGCTGCGAGGGGAGGTGCAACGAGACCTGGGTGTCCTGGTTCATCAGTCACTGAAAGTGGGCACGCAGGTACAGCAGGCGGTAAAGAAGGCAAATGGTATGTTGGCCTTCATAGCTCGGGGATTTGAATATAGAAGCAGGGAGGTCTTAATGCAGTTGTACAGGGCCTTAGTGAGGCCTCACCTGGAATATTGTGTTCAGTTTTGGTCTCCTAGTCTGAGGAAGAACGTTCTTGCTATTGAGGGAGTGCAGCGAAGGTTCACCAGACTGATTCCCAGGATGGCTGGACTGTCATATGAGGTGAGACTGGATCAACTGGGCCTTTATTCACTGGAGTTTAGAAGGATAAGAGGGGATCTCATAGAAACATATAAGATTCTGACGGGGCTGGACAGGATAGATGCGGGAAGAATGTTCCCGATGTTGGGGAAGTCCAGAACCAGGGGACATAGTCTTAGGATAATGGGTAGGCCATTTAGGACTGAGATGAGGAGAAACTTCTTCACTCAGAGAGTTGTTAACCTGTGGAATTCCCTGCCGCAGAGAGGTGTTGGTGCCAGTTCACTGGATATATTCAAGAGGGAGTTAGATATGGCCCTTACGGTTAAGGGGATCAAGGGGTATGGAGAGAAAGCAGGAAAGGGGTACTGAAGGAATGATCAGCCATGATCTTATTGAATGGCGATGCAGGCTCGAAGGGCCGAATGGCCTACTCCTGCACCTATTTTCTACGTTTCTATGAGACGGAGGAAGGCCAAGATTCATCTGGTTCACCCCCTACCATACCGGTAGTCGCATGATGCAAAGATAATAGGGTTGTTGACTAACCACAGCAATTAATCCCTATCGATTAGTCTACAACAGACCCAGACATGAGGTGAGGAAAACCCCCAGCGGTGGAGAGCTCTGGGAACCACAGGTCCACAGTCACCTGTTCCTCCCAAGCACGCTACACTCACCACATGTCGCGTCTCAAATTACACACATACTTTATCCCAAAATGTTATTTTCTGAAAGAAATCTATCTAAATTGTATTTGAATGAATCAACACTAACTGCTCCCACCGTCTCCCGAGGGAGCCTGTTCCATAGATTGGACACTCGCTCGCTGAAATATTGTTTCCACAGATTAATTTTGAATTTGCCCCACATCCGTGTCCTCTGGGTCTACTGTTCTGGACAAGGTGAAACAGCTTGTCGTGGTCAAAATTATCTACTCCCTTTAGAATCCTAAAAACTGCAATTGTATCATTCCTCAACCGTCTTTTTTTTCCCAGGGATGAAGGACCTCAGTTACATGGATAGACTGGAGAAGCTGGGGTTGTTCTCCTTGGAGCAGAGAAGGTTGAGAGGAGATTTGATAGAGGGGCTCAAAATCATGAGGAGTCTGGACAGAGTAGATCAAGACTCTTTCCTTTCTTTTAATAACCTCTTTAAACATTGAAGTAGAGTAGCACGGGCAGGGGTGCTACCCAACCCTCTTGTTTTGCAGGCTTCTCACCAGCCAGTCAACGACATCTGTCACTCACAGCTTATTTGGACAAAGACCCAGTGAAAATAGAATCATAGAATGGTTACAGCACATAAGAAGGCCATTCGGCCATCGAGCTAGTCTCACTCCCTCGCCCTTTCATCGTAGCCCTGCAATTTTTTCTCTTTCAGGTACTTCTCTAACTCCCTTTTGAAAGCCGTGATTGAGTCTGCCTCCACCACTCTCTCAGGCAGCGCATTCCAGATCCTAACCGCCCGCTGTGTAAACAAGTTTTTCCTTATGTCACCTCTGGTTCTTCTGGTAGTCACCTTAAATCTGTGTCTTCTGGTTCTCGGCCCTTCCACCAATGGGAACAGTTTCTCTCGATCTACTCTGTCCATGCCCCTCATCATTTTGAACACCCCCATCAAATCTCTGCTCAACCTTCTTTCCTCAAAGGAGAACAACCCCAGCTTCTCCAGTCGCTCAACATAACTGGAGTCCCTCATCCCTGGCATCATTCTCGTAAATCTTTTCTGCACCCTCTCCAAGGCCTTCACATCCTTCCTAAAGTGCGGTGCCCAGAATTGGACACAATACTCCAGTTGAGGCCGAACCAGTGTTTTATACAGGTTTATCATAATTTCCACGCCCTATTCAAGGATCCCCTAAGCTTTTTTAACCAGCTCTGCCATGATTTGTGCATATGTACCCCTAGGTCTCTCTGTTCATGCACCCCCTTTAGGATTGTACCCTTTCGTTTATATTTTTTCTCCTCAATCTTCCAAAATGTATCACCTCGCACTTTTCTGCTTTAAATGTCATCTGCCTCGTGTTCACCCATTCCACCAGCCTGTCTATGACTATCCTCCTTGCTGTTCGCTATACTTCCAAGTTTTGTGTCATCTGCAAATTTTGAAATTGTGCCCTGTGCACCCACATCCAAGTCATCAATATACATCAGGAAAAGCAGTGGTCCTGGTACCGACCCCCCTTTAGGATTGTATCCTTTAGTCTATATTTCGTCTCATTCTTTCTGCCAAAATGTATAAGCAGCAACTGCGGACTATAAGTAAGGGTTCTGCACGAGGTGAAGTTGAACAGTCTTCACCTAGTTCCAAACCTGCAGTGCAAAATTGCCTTTTAATTAACTTCCTTCCTACTGAGCACAAAAATAAACATTCTCAAAACAAATACACAGATGGACCCCAGAGTCTCCGGCCTCATGATTTAGACACAACTCTGATATCTCAAAAATGTACATTTAAATAGCGCCTTTTACACAGGAAAAGGTCCCAAGGCACCTCACAGGATCATTATCAGACAAGAGTTGACACCGGGCCACATAAGCAGATATTAGGATGGGTGGACAATGAAGTAGGTTTTAAGGAGCATCTTAAAGGAGGAAAGAGAAATTAAGTGGTGGCGAGGTTTAGGTGGGGAATTCCAGAGCTTCATCATCATCATCATAGGCAGTCCCTCGTATTGAGGATGACTTGCTTCCATGCCAAACAAGGGGATGAGTTCACAGGTGTTTCAATGAAGGACCTAATATTCCAGGGCCCCAACTACATCCTGAAGGGTGGAAGATGCCTGTGCGTGGATTTTTTTAACATGTGGTGACCGTTGCACACCAGTCACCACACGGGCTGGACAGAGCTAGTCTTGGTCCAGTGGCAAGGGTTAACCAGGACGACTGGCGACCTGCTCTGCTGCACGGACCTAGTGCACACACATATTGCAGTGTGGGCTGGGCCGTGCTGCTCCTGGGCCCTCGCCTATTCTGGGCCCCGAACTCGCACCTCTCCTGGGCCCCGATCATGTCCAGAGCTTAGGGCCAAGCCAATTGAAGGGAATCGGGGATGCGCTAGAGGACAGAATTGGAGGAGTGAAGAGATCTCGGAGGATTTTAGGGCTATTGGAGGTTACAGAGGGGTGAGGCCACGGAGAGCTATTAACATAAAGATGAGAATTTTAAAATCGAGTATTTACTGGACTGGGAGTCAGTGTAGGTCCAGCGGGCAGTAGATGGGTGAAATTTACTAGGTGTGACTTGGAATATGGGCAGCAGTGTTTTGGATGAGCTGAAGTTTATGGAGGGTAGACAATGGAAAACTGGCCAGAAGAGCATTGGAATAGTGTGGAGGTAACAAAAGCATGGAGCAGTCGAGCTGAGGCAGGTGTTACAGAGGTGGAAGGAGGTGTTGGAGAGGACATGGGGTCGGAAGCTTAGCTTGGGTTCCAATAGGACACCCAGGTTGTAAACAGTCTGGTTCAGCCTAAGACAGTGGCCAGGGAGAGGGATGGAATTGGTTGCGAGAACACTGAGTTTGCGGCGGGAAATAAAGACATTGATTTCGGTCTACCCAATATTTAATTGGAGAAATTGTGGCTGATCCAGTACTGGATGTTGGACAAGCAGTCTGACGACACAGATGCAGTGGAGGGGTCGGGAGAGGTGGTGGTGAGGTTGAATTGGTGTTGTCAGCGTGCATGTGGAACCTGACATCAAAATCTGGATGTCATAGGAACATAAGAAATAGGAGCAAGAGTAGGCCATTTGGCTCCTCGAGCCTGCTCCGCCATTCAATGAGATCATGGCTGATCTTCTACCTCAACTCCACTTTCCTGCACAGCCCCCATATCCCTTGATTCCCATAATATCCAAGATTTCTTTAATATCCAATGTCGCCGAGGGGCAGCATGTAGATGAGAAATAGGAGGGGGCCAAGGATAGATCTTGAGGGACACCAGAGGTAACATATCGGGGACAGGAAAAAAAGCCATCACAGCGGATTCTTTGGTTTTGACTGTAGAGGTAAGAGTGGAACGAGGTGAGTTCAGACCCAGCAGCTGAACAACCGAGCAGCGTTGGAGGAAGGCTGTGGGGAAGAGTGTCAAAGGCTGCAGAGGTGCTGTGAAGGGTGAGAACAGATCGTGCAGCAGATTTTGAGTAAGGCCGTTTCAGTGCAGTGGCAGGGGCAACAACACAATTGCAGACGTTCAAACACGGAGTTGCGAAAAAACTGGGCACGGATTTGAGAGGCGACTACACGGCAAGGACTCTGGAGAGGAAAGGGAGGCTGGAGATGGAATTTTGTAAGGCCTCAAGGGTCAAGGGTGGCTTTTCAGGACGGGGGTAATGACTGTAGATTTGAAAGAGTTGGGGGACAGTACCTGAATGGCTAAATGTACACTATATAGGTTCAAGTCTGCACCCCTTGGGAGTGAAGATGGGGTCGTACCACGGGCAACAACCAGGGGTTTTATTGGGAATCAAGGCATCAAAGACTGAGGTGAGGGTGTGAGCGAGCCTATCCATAGCTGCAGAGGTTATGTGGCAAACAGAGGGATAAAGGCTCGGCAGTTTGTGAGCGCCATTGGGTTTTCCAGGGTGGAAGGGGGAATGTGAGTGTTGAGGGATGCAAGAAAGTGATCAGAGATGGCCTTGTCTGTGATTGAGATGATGGGAATCGAGAGATGGCAAGGTCGAGGAGGTGGCCATGAATATGGGTAGGAGAGTTTATATGGAGGGAGAGGTTAAGGGAGGACAGTGAACTCGGGAGCGAGGGCGAGGGCAAGGGGAGTAGAGATTGAGGTTGATATCACCGAAGTTGAGAAGTCGCTTGGTGCCGTGGTTGAGGGAGGAAAAGAGTGAGAATTTCTCAGTAAGAAAAAAAAAGAATTGCATTTATATATAGCATTGCAAAACATACAAACATGCCATTCGGCCTAACTGGTTTGTGCCGGTGTTTATGCTCCACATGAGCCTCCTCCCACCCCTCTTCACCTAACCCTATCAACATATCATTTTTGAATTCAATGAAGTACTTTGAAGTGTAGTCACTGTTGCAATGTAGGAAACACAGCAACCAATTTGTGCACAGCAAGCTCCCACAAAACAGCAATGTAATAATGAGCTGATAATCTGAATTTTAGTGATGTTGAGTAATAAATGTTGGCCCGGACACTGAACAAAAGAAAGAACGACCTGGATTGATCCAGCGCCTTTCACAACCACCAGATGTCTCAAAGCGCTTTACAGCCAATGAAGTACTTTGGGAGTGTAGTCATTGTTGTAATGTAAACTGGGGATAACTCCCCTGCTTTTCTTCGCAATAGTGCCATTGAATCTTTTCTGTTCACCTGAGAGCCTCGGTTTAATGTCCCATCCAAAATGTGGCACCTCCGACAGTGCAGCACTCCCTAAGTACTGCACAACCTAGATTGTTGTGCTCAATTCTCTGGAATGGGACTTGAACCCATGGCCTTCAGACTCAAAGGTTAGAGTGTTACCCACTGAGCTGACACTTGGAGTCTGGCTTGGGTGGGCAGCAGAGAATGAGATCTGAAATGGGAGGTGCTAGCAGTGAAACAATGAGGTGCTCAAAGGAGGAGAAGGAGAAGCCAGAGGACTAGGGGGGACAGACCAAGGTGAGATTTGGTGATGAGGGCCATATTGCCACCGCGGCGCTTTGGGCTGGGCCGGAGTGGAAGGTATAGCCAGGCAGGGAGGCTTCAGTAAGCGGCAAGATGTCATCACCGATCACCCATCAGCCAACTGTCCATCCAGGACTGGATGCTAATATAATCATCCACAGCAAGGTCATGGATCGCAAGGTCCTTGTTCGCAAGTGAATGGACGTCCTGGAAGGAGATGTGGAAGGAGGGTTTAGTCATGGGAGGGAAAGGCGATTTGTTTGTCTGACTCTACCTTACTGCTTGCTTCCTGCATCCTTCACTCCACCATGTGTAGCTGGTTTTTCAGTCACTCGACTCTGCCCTTTGGAACTCCCTTCTGCCAATTCACTTCCTTTAAAAGCCTTGAAAGAATCTGTCTCTTGGTTTAAAGAAAGAGCATTGCATTTATTCAGTGCCTCGCACAACCACCGGACATCCCAATGCGGCTTACAGCCAATGAAGTACTGTTTGGAGTGTAGTCACCGTTGTAATGTGGGAAACGCAGCAGCCAACTTGCGCACAGCAAGCTCCCACAAACAGCAATGTGACAATGACCAGATAATCTGTTTTTTAATAATGTTGATTGAGGGATAAATATTGGCCGAGACACCGGGGAAAACTCCTCTGCTCTTCTTTGAAATAGTGCCATAGGTTCTTTTACGTCCACCTGCGAGAGCAGAGGGGGCTTCGGTTTAACCTCTTGACAGTTCAGCACTCTCCACTACTGCACTGGAATGTCAGCCTGGATTTGTGTGCTCAAGTCTCTGGAATGGGACTGGAACCTACAGCCTTCTGACTCCGAGGCGAATGTGCTACCCACTGAGACATGGCTGACGCTGTTCTCGCCTCGGTTCGCGCCCTCCCTTCCCTTAGTCCCCACTCAACGTCCTCATTATGAACCGCCATCGGGGCTGCTCTGTACGTGGGGGTTGTTTTTGTTAATGTGTTACTTGAAAGAAAAGGGGGTGTTCTTTGACTCCGACAAGAAATGTATGATCTGTGTGTTCCTCGTTTATTACTCCCTGAGGGTAGAGCGAGTGTTTGCAGGCCCCTGCCAGTCTCCCTGCTCCAGCAGAGCATTTGTAGCTGGTGCTGCCATCCGATCCAACTGCAATCCCACATTCTCCTTCACCCGCTTCCCTCCCGCCGCTCTTCATTCGCTAGTTTATTTTATATGTTGTGGTTAAGTGTTTTGCATCAGAGGCCAGGCCCTGCCCGTGCCACCCACTGCACCAGACCGAGGGTGGGTGCGGCTGCGTTCCCACACTGTTGGCAAGTTGGGCTGAGCTCCGTTGGGTGGGCGAGAGATGGGGGATTGAGTGGAGAAAGGATGTAACGTGTGTAAAATGCAATAAAGCTCCTGGGGCAAATGGTTTCCGTGTCTCGGTTGCAATGTCACAGTTTCAGTGCCCTAATTATAGCACCGCCGTGCTGTACTTGTGGTGCCTAATGTTTCCTCTTCCCCACAGGAAGTCTCTGGTGTCACTTATACTATGAATGGGGTACAGTAGCATGTGGTAATATTACTGAACTAGTAATCCAGAGGCCTGGACTTATGATCCAAAGACATGAGTTCAAATCCCACACGGCAGCTGGGGAATTGAAATTCAATTAATTAAATAAAATTCGGAATATAAAGCTAGTGTCAGGAATGGTGACCATGAAACCGCCGGATTGTCATAAAAACCCAGCTGGTTCACTAATGTCCTTTAGGGAAGGAAATCTGCTGCCCTTATCTGGCCTATATGTGACTCCAGACCCACATGTGGTTGCCTCTTAACTGCCCTCTGAAATGGTGGCTCACCACCACCTTCTCGAGGGCAATTAGGGATGGGCAATAAATGCTGGCCTTGGCAGCGATGCTCACATCCTGTGAATTAATTAAATAAAGAATTACCTTTCACCCCCTGTGTTATTCTGACCAGCAGTCCCGAAACCTTTCCATTTTCCTCTCCCAGAGGCATGGACTCTGGTATTACACCCCTTCCTCGATCAACCCTGCCCACACTGGTATGCTTTTCAGCAAGGTTCCACAGACTGGCGATGAAAGCGGTGACTCTGACATTTCCTGTGGTGTCTTTTCCCCTTGCGTCATTTTAACTTGGGAGAGCTTTAAATCCAACAACAGCGACTTGCGTTTATAGAGGAGGCGATATTGGGATGGGTGCCCAAAGAGGTCAAAGCACAGGGGGTTAAGGACCGTCTAAAAGGAGAGACGAGAGGGGTATTGGGGAGGAAATCGAGAGCATTGGGGCCAAGGTGGCTGAAGGGACAGCTGCTTCTGTGCTGCAGATACAGTGCTGCGTGTTTTTTGCCACACACCTTTTGGCAGGTGGCCAGGATGTACTGTGAAACCACTGATTTATTCCTGTAGTCATTCTCTCATTGGAGATTTTTATTGTAAAATCAATCTTGTGAAGGACCTTGAGCCCAGCGGTTCCTTTCTCTCCACCTCGCGCAGTGCGTTACATAGAAACATAGAAAAATAGGTGCAGGAGTAGGCCATTCGGCCCTTCGAGCCTGCACCGCCATTCAATAAGATCATGGCTGATCATTCCTTTAGTACCCCTTTCCTGCTTTCTCTCCATACCCCTTGATCCCCTTAACCATTAGAGCCATATCTAACTCCCTTTTGAATATATCCAGTGAACTGGCATCAACAACTCTCTGCGGCAGGGAATTCCACAGGTTAACAACATCTGTTCCCTTCCCCGTATCTTGCACACTGGTTCCTCCTCTCTTAGCCCCGCCCCTTCCTGTATGAAGGAAAGCTGTTTGCCCCATCTGTTCATCTAAAACAAACCAGCAGTTCCCCATCATCCTGTCTGACTGTTCCTGAAACAATTCCAGACTTTTAAAAAAAAAGTCTCCACTACATTACATTAGAAACATAGAAACATAGAAAATAGGTGCAGGAACAGGCCATTCAGCCTTTCGAGCCTGCACCGCCATTCAATAAGATCATGGCTGATCATGCAACTTCAGTACCCCACTCCCACCTTCTCTCCATACCCCCTGATTCCCTTAGTCGTAAGGGCCACATCTAACTCCCTCTTGAATATATCCAACGAACTGGACTCAACAACCTTCTGTGGTAGAGAATTCCACAGGTTCGCCACTCTCTGTTCACCACATTATTCTATCTGAAGATGAATAATAGATGCCATTGCTGGGTTCAGCAGAAGGTCTGGTCACTGGAAATATCCCTGCTGGCAGGCTCCAGCCAGCTGTGGTGTCCCACCTAAAGGCAAATTAATATCCCTCACATAATCACCTAGCATTTACAGCACCAACAGGCCATTCGGCCCAACTGTTCCGTGCCGGGGTTTATGCTCCACGCAAGCCTTCTCCCACCCCTCTCCATCTCACCCTATCAGGATAACCACCTATTCCTTTCTCCCTCATGTGTTTATCTAACTTCCCCTTAAATGCTATTCACCTCAACCACTCCCTGTGGCAGCGAGTTCCACATTCTAACCACTCTCTGGGTAAAGAAATCCCTCGTCAATTCCCGATTGGATTTTTTAGTGACTATCTTATACCTATGGTCCCTAGTTTAGGAAGTCACTGCTATACATCATCATCATCATAGGCAGTCCCACGGAATCGAGGAAGACTTGCTTCCACTCTAAAAATGAGTCCTCAGGTGGCTGCACAGTCCAATACAAGAACCACAGTCTCTGTCACAGGTGGGACAGACAGTCGTTGAGGGAAGGGGGTGGTTGGGTGGGACAGGTTTGCCGCACGCTCCTTCCACTGCCTGCGCTTGGTTTCTGCATGTGTCGAAATCTCGACCTCCGAAAAGAATGACTCCGACACTTACAGCTCCGGTAGAAGTTTCTTTAATTTACTTGCTCGCAAGGGGTAGGTTACACTCAGTCAAGGGCTAAGTGAACACCTCCGCAATGGTTCAGTTTAACAAGATATTTATACAGTAAAACCCAAGTTATGGCCTCTCACTGTGTATTGCTCTGTCTCACAGACAGTGAATACAGATAAAGTGTTAATTACTATATCCTGGTCCTGACATGGTATCCAGATATTTTCTTTTGTCAGGGTTATCAGTTGGCCAGCCGGCCATTACTCCATGAGTCATAGGTAATGGGCTATCACCTGTCTTGTATTGTGTCAGGATTGTTCCAATTTCCTGGTCAGTTTATCTGTTTTGCATCAAATGGATGAGGTCTCGGAAAGAGATAATGGCTAGAAGATAAGGGTGGGGTGACATGGAACTTCTGTAGTGTAGACAATAGGAAAGCACCATGGGGGGGTACTTGTCTCAGCATGACTTGTCTCCTAGCTGTCTAATGGCCATCAGCCATCTCAAACCAGGTTTAGCTGTTTATGCAAGCTGACTGCTAAAATGCAGAAAGTTCTGGAAGGGCCAGGACTCCATTTTGATCAAAAGGCACACAAATACCGTATGGTATCAGCTTAGATAAAAATACATTTCCACATTCCCCCATTTTGTCCTTCACAAGGACAACTTAATCCATTCTGATCTTGTACAGTCTCTCCATTTCCATTTCCACACAAGAGCCTTCAGCAGTTGTTGCTACCATAACTCTAGCCGTGGTCTCGGTAGGTAACATAGTTTCTCCCACCCTGGCCCAGCAACACTTAACGATGACAAATAATAGATAGAGGGCGAAGACTATCAGCAGGAATATGATCAAACCCTGTACCACAGATTTCCCCAGGGCTCCCAACCATCCTGATGCCCAACCCCACAAGGTGATACCGTCCTGGCCAACTGTCTGTTTATACTCTATTACCTTTTTCCTGATGTTTTCAGCTAGACTGCCGATATCTTCTGATTTATCTGGGATATACGTACAGCATTCTTCACCTATTAATGCGCATGTTCCTCCCTCCTTGGCTAGGAGATAATCTAAGGCCATACGATTTTGGAGAGCCACTGTTCGAATAGCTACCATTTCGTCATTTATCCCTTCAAAGGCTTGGGAAGTTGCGTTGGCTACTGATTCCACTAAGTTAGCCAGTTCCCGTAACTGCCATTCGGTCGATGCTATTCCATAGGGTGGCACCATTACCTTGAATATTCCATTTAGCCACGTCAAATCCCGTTTAAATCTGTGACTTCCATAAGCCTCCCTTAGAGTCCTTACTGATCTGATAAGGGGTACCACATATCCTATGTAACAGGACCCGGTCCAGTTGGCTGGTAACCATGGGTAGGCTTTATGGCCACAAATAAAGTAGGTGCAATTATAGGACGTCAGCTCCTGGTCCTTTCGCACTGTCCCTACTCGAGTGGTCTCACCTTCCCACCCTTTACCTGGGGCTTTGTTATGGACCGTTGTCCAGCCAACGGTTGCTATCTTTCTCTCAGTGGGATTAGTTGTGGCTTGCCATTTAATCATTTGGGAACACTTGCTGCGTCCCATTTCTGGTCCTGTAGTCTCATTACTCACTCGGCATATTATACCTTCGGGATTTTCTATTCTGGGAGTAATGCTTAGGAAGGGAGGCTGATGGTTATTATCATAATTGGGCTGGTACCATCCCTGGAAGGCTGTAAGTTTACACCCTGCCGACCTCCATTCTGTTTGCTCCTTTGTTTCTGGCCCCTTAGTTAGGTTTGTCCTATTTTGCACTGTCAACCATTCTACCGTTTCTGATTCGTTAAAGGGGACAGATCTCAGGGGAATAACCCCTTCGGAGTGGACAGGTACATGGGAACATATCCAACAACTCGACAAGTTTCTTTCTTAAGCATACTTATGACTCAGTGCCATAAATACGTTTACTTGCAATTCCCTTCGGTGGCGGGTCTGTACCCCTGGTGTGATCAATAATGTGAAGTCAAGTCCAGCACCATCAGTCCCCATAGTCCATACAGTTCCTTATTCAGTCTTCCTTTTTCTGTTCCTCCTGGTCGGGTGCCCGTTTGCAATGGGATGCGTGGATCCATGTTGGTCTTTCCTTTACCTTGATTGCAGTATTGGTCGCCAGCAAGACCTGGTATGGTCCTTCGAATCTTGGCTGTAGACTGCTTTTTCTTTTAAAAATCTTGATGTAAACGAATTCCCCTGGCTCCAGGTTATGACACTTGCCTTCCGCTGGCTTGACTTGGGCTTCCTTTACCTGTGAATGAAAGCTGGAAATACATTTGGTTAGTGCAATACAATAATTCAACATATTTTCCTCCATTTTGTGGATGTCCATCTGTTTTGCAGTAAATGGTGCTGTAAAAGGTAGTCGTTGGGGACGTCCCATAACTATCTCATGCGGTGACAGGCCTGTTGTTCTGTTGGTTGCAGATCGCTTGTTTGTTGCATTTTTGATAGGGGTTCCTGAAGAAGTCAGGTACCCGCGAATCTTCCAAATTTGTCCATAGTCATGTGATACCCCAAAAGCATACCTGGAGTCAGTGTAGATATTAACTGTGTGTCCTTCAGCCAGAATACAGACTCGAGTTAACGCAAACAATTCGGCTTGTTGGGCTGAAAAGGAGTCTGGAAGAGAGGCTGTTTCGACAACATTAAACTGAGTTACAATTGCATAAGCCGCTCTAGGTTGGCCCCTATCATTTCGTAGGGCTGATCCGTCAACATAGTACATTAGATCAGGGTTACACATTGGTACATCTGTTAGATTGATACGTGGTTTAGTCACTAATTCGGTTACCATTTCACATGAATGGGGTTCGCCGTCTTCTTCCGTGGGGAGTAGAGTGGCTGGATTTAAGGTAGTGCATCTTTTGATAAGGTTCGGATTTGATAACAGTTCGACCTCGTATTTAGTGGTTCTTGCGGAGGTTAGGTGTTGGGTAGCACATTTAGTAAGTAAAATCTCGACAGATTGTGGGATATACAAAATGGTCTGATGATTTAGAGTTATTGTCTGAGCCTGTTGCATAGCATAATAAGCTGCTGCCAACGAAGAAAGACATCCTGGTAGTCCGCGTCCCATTGGGTCTAGTTGGGTACTGAAATATGCTACCGGTCGCTGCCTGTCCCCATGTAACTGAGTCAAAACAGATTGTGCAAAACCCGACTTGTGATGCACAAATAAGTTGAATAGCTTAGTGTAATCTGGTAATCCCAAGGCGGGTGCTGAAGTGAGGGACTGTTTAAGGTTCTGAAAAGCATTCCGGGATACCTCATTCCACATCCTTTAAGCATTGTGAGAATATAGTAGATTCATTCACAGCTCGTAGGTCATGGACAAACCTCCATTTGTGTGGGCTTCTGAACCGGACGAATCTGTGTGTTACACGGACTTCTCATTTATGCTTATAGTGATTCACGGATCACAGAATGTAAAGTACTTGTTTTCTAATCTTATTAAAAGGCTTCCAAACCCAAGATTTTTCCAATACACCCAAAATGTTGATCAAGGAGATCACCTGAAATATCTCAAAATCCCAATTCAACTATTGTACTGCCACTCTATCAAAATAAAATCCTCTTACTGAGCTAGAAGCTTTTGTACCAAGATTTTACACCAAGGACAATGAGCGTGTACTCCCCCAGCCTGCACCTCGAGAGACCCACAAAGGCTTTTTTAAAAAAAAAAGGCATTACAACTTTCAACCACCGGGACCATGTCTCAACAAACCTATCCTTTGTGCATTTCCTAGCTCTGTAACTTCTCATCCGAATAAATCCACACCTGCGCTTCTAACTTAAAATGTCTTAAACTTCCCACATACAGGACAACACTATGAAGGGTTAAAAAACTTCACTTTGTTTGAAAAAGTGGGTGGAGCTAAAACAAACAGGCAGCTCCACAACCTTTCCAAACAGGTTTCCAGACACAAGGAAAAAAGACACAAGCACTCTCATTCAAAGACAAGACATTCACGCACTCTCATTCAAAGACAAGACATTCACAAGTCTCTCTCCATTCAATAAAGCTTTTTCTTTTGCTAGCTTCATTTTTTTTTAATCCATAAGTCACTATCAGGTTCTCTTTTTTTTTTACATTTGATTTACTTCCTCTGTTAATTTTACATGGGCTTGAAGAATTGGAACCCAGGCCTTTTCTATTACTTTCCTTTTTTTTTACCTGGATCTCTGTTTATAAGACACTCCTCTAGACATGTTGTTCTCTCTAAATTAAATGAACCATCGGGTGGAAATGGCCTGTTTTCACCCTTAGTCCACTTTACCGGTTTTTGTTTCTTTGGTCAATTGAAGACTGACCACAATTCTGGAGCATGACATAGGCTGGTGTGCCTTTTGTGGTGTTTTAACTTGCTCCGGCACCCATTCTGGATGATTAAGATTTTCCACAGTTTCTGATCTCACAATCCTTTCGGCCAACCGAGTTCTCTACGCCCACTTCTCCTGGCCGTTACGTGGCCTGAAAAGGCTCTTAATTCGGGCTCAGTCTGGGTGTGTGAGATATGTTGGCACGAACCAACCGTAGTTGATCAATCAGTTACTGTTTCTTTTCTTAATCAATCCTTGTGTTTTTTTTTCCGAATCACAACTTTCCCTAGTGACTCTTCCTGTTTCTCTAATGGCAATGACTCACAAAGGTATTGCACACAACAGTAATACAAGGACAACAAACAATATTCCCGCGAGTACACAAATCATAACCTTACACCTTATCTAAACAAATTCTCAGTCTGCGTTGTACGCCACTACAGACCGAGTCCTTAACTTATCCTAATAAAAACTGATAAAACTTAAGGTTCCGTACCCAAACTCTTTGATCGATTGCGCTTTCTTTTTTTTTCTAGTCTTATCACATAAGAACCCCTTCCGAATTAAAAACAATAAAAATCTTATCACATAAGAACCTGGAACCCTTTTCGATCGACTAGCGCTTCCTTACCTACTGAAACCTTCCCCGGGCTGTTTCAAGATTTTTTTCCAGAACCTGTTCTCTTCTGCTGGCGAGCTGAGAAAGAAATGGTTATAAAAAATACCTTTAGCTTATAAATGCCGAGTCTTGTAGATTGCAGTACCTCCCCTGTGGACAACAGATTACATATGCGATTCAACAGTGAAGAAACCTCTTGTGAGCAAAAGGCTCACTTTGTTTGGCCACTGAAGCCTTTCACTGGAGAGGCACTATGCCTGTATCCGTTTTACTCACAGGACAGAGAGTATGCATCTCGGTGGAACCTCCAAGTTATAACTGTCGAAATCTCGACCTCCGAAAAGAATGACTCCGACACTTACAGCTCCGGTAGAAGTTTCTTTAATTTACTTGCTCGCAAGGGGTAGGTTACACTCAGTCAAGGGCTAAGTGAACACCTCTGCAATGGTTCAGTTTAACAAGATATTTATACAGTAAAACCCAAATTATGGCCTCTCACTGTGTATTGCTCTGTCTCACAGTCAGTGAATACAGATAAAGAGTTAATTACTATATCCTGGTCCTGACATGGTATCCAGATATTTCCTTTTGTCAGGGTTATCAGTTGGCCAGCCGGCCATTACTCCATGAGTCATAGGTAATGGGCTATCACCTGTCTTGTATTGTGTCAGGATTGTTCCAATTTCCTGGTCAGTTTATCTGTTTTGCATCAAATGGATGAGGTCTCGGAAAGAGATAATGGCTAGAAGATAAGGGTGGGGTGACATGGAACTTCTGTAGTGTAGACAATAGGAAAGCACCATGGGGGGGTACTTGTCTCAGCATGACTTGTCTCCTAGCTGTCTGATGGCCATCAGCCATCTCAAACCAGGTTTAGCTGTTTATGCAAGCTGACTGCTAAAATGCAGAAAGTTCTGGAAGGGCCAGGACTCCATTTTGATCAAAAGGCACACAAATACCATATGGTATCAGCTTAGATAAAAATACATTTCCACACATGCTCTCGGCAATGAAGCTCTAGGTGCTCAGCGCCCTCCCGGATGCTCTCCCTCCACTTAGGGCGGTCTTTGGCCAGTGTCGAAATCTCGACCTCCGATAAATGACTCAGACACCTTCAGCTCCGGCAGAAGGTTCTTTAATTTACTTGCTAGCAAGGGAAAGGTCACACTCAGTCAGTGGCTAAGTGAACACCTTCGAAATGGTACAGTTTCACGAGATATTTATACAGTAAAACCAAAGTTATGGCCTCTCCCTGTGTATTGGCTCTGTCTCGCAGTCAGTGAATACAGATAAAGAGTTAATTACTACATCCTTATCCTGACGTGGTTTCCAGATATTTCCTTTTGTCAGGGTTATTAGTTGGCCAGCCGGCCATTACTCGATGAGAGTGTGGTATTACCTGTCTTGCATTGTGTCAGGATTGTCCAGTTTCCTAGTCAGTTATCTTTTTGCGTCAAATGGATGAGGTCTGTACAAGAGATAATGGCTGGTGGTTTGAGTACTTCGAAAAGGGTTGGGTGGCGTGGAACTGGTGTCGTATAGACAATAGGAGAGCACCATGGAGTGGGGGGGAGGGGTACTTGTCTCAGCTGTCTGGTGGCTATCAGCCCTTTCAAGCCAGGTTTAGCTGTTTATGCAAGCCGACTGCTTTATGCAGAAATTTCTGGAAGGACCAGGACTCCATTTTTATATATATTAAAAAGGGCACAAAAATACTGTGTGGTATCAGCTTGGATAAAAATACATTTCCACAGCAGGGACTCCCAGGTGTCAGTGGAGATGTTGCACTTTGAGGGAGGCTTTGAGGGTGTCCTTGTAACGATAAGGGGTTAGGGGGAACGGGCGGGGAAATGGAGCTGAGCCCATGATCAGATCAGCCATGATCTTATTGAATGGCGGAGCAGGCTCGAGGGGCCGTATGGCCTACTCCTCCTATTTCTTATGTTCTTATGTTTCCGGCTCACTGCTACTAACTGGCCACTGTCGAGCAGGAGAGTAGCACCAGCAGCTCGGCTGCGACTTTTTTCCTTTTTGGTTTTCCTTCCCCCTTCAGTTCTTTTCCCTTCCTCTCCTGAACGCGCTGACTTTCTGTGGGGGCGGGCTCTGGCAGCCCCCTCGTACCTTGCCCTTGTGCCCACCCTTCGAGTGTCTGCAGGGTGCCCGACTGTGGGGAGCGTATAGCCGAGGCCTCACTTGATGTCCGGGCTTTCCCGCAGGGGATTCTTCCCCCTGCACTTACCGATCTTTAATCGCTCCGCCATTGGTGGCTGTGCCTTCAGCTGCCTGGGCCCCAAGCTCTGGAATCCCTAAACCGCTTCACTGCTCTACCGCTACCTCTACCTCCTTTAAGACACTCCTTAAAGCCTACCTCTTTGACCAAGCTTTTGGTCACCTGTCCCAATATCTCCTTGTATGACTCGGTGTCAAATTTTGTTTGATAATGCTCCTTGGGACGTTTTACTCTGTTAAAAGCACTATATAAATGCAAGTTATTGTTGGGGTAATGAGAACAAGATTAGGCCATTCAGCCCCTTGTGCCTGTTCCGCAAACAGCAATGGAGGCTAGATCAATTGTTGATTTTAAATCTGAGATTGGTAACTTTTTGTTAACCAAAGATATTAAGGGACACGGGCCAAAAGCAGGTATATGGAGGTCGGCCGCATATCAGCTACAATCTCATTGAATGGCAGATCAGGCTCGAGGGGCTGTTTGGCCTACTCCTGTTCCTATGTTCCTATCATGGCCATTCTGTACCTCAACTCCATTTATCTGCTTTTTTTCCCTATCCCGCGATACCCTTACCCAACAAAAATCTGTCGATCAGACTTGAAAGCTCCAATTGACCCTCAGCATCCACAGCCTTTTGAGAGTGAGAAAGAACTCTAGATTTCCACTACCCTATGTGTGAAAAGCACTTCCCGACATCACCCCTGATTGGCCTGCCTCTAATTTGAAGGTTTTGGCCCCTTGTTCTGGACTCCCCCCACCCATAGGAATTTGTTTCTCTCTGTCGATCAAATCCCTTTATAATTTTAAACACCTCAAACAGATGACCTTTATTTTCTGAGCTCAACAGAAACCCTCATCACATTTAAAAAGTACCTGGATGTGCACTTGAAGTGCTGTAACCTACAAGGCTACGGGCCAAGAGCTGCAAAGTGGGATTAGGCTGGGTAGCTCTTATTCAGCCGGCACGGACACGATGGGACGAACGGCCTCCTTCTGTGCTGTAAATTTCTCGGATTGTCTGAATATAAGCCAAGTTTGTGCAACCTGATCTTGTAATTGAACCCTCTAAGCCCCGTTAGCATTCTGGTGAATCTACGCTGCATCAGCTCCAGGGGCCAATATATCCTTCCTGAGGTGCGGTGCCCAAAACTGACGCAGTGCGACAGAGGTGGTCTAACCAAGGATCTGTACTACTGAAGTCAATAGATTACGATTAGGAGCAGCTCACCCAGCCCAGGGATGCTGCTGCTAATTAGGAGCAGCTCCCTCAGCACAGATTGTAACGAGCTGAAATTGGGGACTTGGCCCGGAGAGTGTTGCATGGAGCAGTCCCGTGCAATAAGTTATTAAGTCGGTTCACGGACTCCCAGGCCGCCTGCAATTTCTGCGGTCTGGAGGGTCCTTGTTCCATGTTTAGAAACATAGAAACATAGAAAATAGGTGCAGGAGTATGCCATTCGGCACTTCGAGCCTGCACCGCCATTCAATATGATCATGGCTGATCATGCAACTTCAGTACCCCATTCCTGCTTTCTCTCCATACCCCTTGATCCCTTTAGCCGTAAGGGCCACATCTAACTCCTTTTTGAATATATCTAACGAACTGGCCTCAACAACTTTCTGTGGTGGAGAATTCCACAGGTTCACAATTTTCTGAGTGAAGAAGTTTCTCCTCATCTTGATCCTAAATGGCTTACCCCTTATCCTTAGACTGTGACCCCTGGTTCTGGACTTCCTCAACATCGGGAACATTCTTCCTGCATCTAACCTGTCCGGTCCCGTCAGAATTTTATATGTTTCCATGAGATTCCTTCTCATTCTTCTAAATTCCAGTGAATATAAGCCGAGTCGATACAGTCTTTCACTCAGAGGGTTACGAATCTTTGGAATTCTCTACCCAAAGGGTTGCGTATATTTAAGGCTGAGGTAGATAGATTTTTAGACTCTAGGGGAATCGAGAGATATGGGGAAGGGGCGGGAAGGTGGAGTTGAGGTTGTGGATCAGTCATGATCTTATTGAATGGCGGAGCAGGCTTGAGGGGCCATATGGCCTACAACTGCTCCTAATTCTTATGTTACAAGATCAAGATGAACCTGGGACTTTCTGGGTCCTTTCATTCAGTGCCATGTCCAGTGCGTTAACCCTCTCGGCCAGCTCTTCTTGTCAGGAAGGAAAGTAATTTGGAATCAAAATAACGGAATGGATGGAGGCATTGAACAGCATTTTAAAGGGAGGCCTTTGGGTCTGTGCTTTGTTTTCCAGTCACCCGACATGGCAGCAGAGGAGGTGTTGGTGGACCATGTTCATGAGGTACCGAGCCACTACAAGGTGGTACTGGACAGACTGAACGAACAGCGGCAGCAGGAGCAATTTACCGACATCACCCTCATCGTGGACGGTCAGTACTTCGTGCTCGCTTCTTGTGTTTAGGTCCGTGGGAGGAACCATGTTCTTTGGGTGGGGGAAAGGGAGTCGGGTCTTGCTATTTACACCACCAAAAATCGACCACAAGTGTTATGTCATTTAAAAAAAAAACATAATTTGTACAAAACTGCGTGAGCAGTAACTTCTGTACGGGGCAATGAATCAGCCTGGCTCAGTTGGTGGCGTTCGCGCTCCTGGGTCAGAGGTCGTCAGTTCAAGCACATAATCCTCAGTGCCGTACTCAGCGAGTGCTGCATGGTCGGAGGTGCCATCCTCCATAAAGTGAAGTTCTGCCTGACAAAGGTGCTGTTAAAGAATGGTCGCCTTCCTTTGTTCTTGCACTATCATAAGTAGATATTAGAAAGACCTAATATTCCCTTCAACATCCCCGAAACTTGTCACATAACCTCAACATCACCCGAAACTGGTCAAATATCATCAACATCACCCGAAACTGGTCAAATATCCCCAAAATCACCTAAAATTGTTCAAATATCCTCAACATCACCTGAAACTGGTCAAATATCCCGAACATCACCCGAAACTGGTCAGATATCCCCAACATCAACCTGAAGCTGGTGAAATATCATCAACATCACCTGAAACTGGTCAAATATACCCAACATTTCCTGAAACTGGTCAAATATCCCCAACATCACCCGAAATATCCCCAACATCAACAGAAACTGGTCAAATATCATCAACATCACCTGAAACTGGTCAAATATAATCAAAATCATCTGAAACTGGTCACATATCGTCAAAATCACCTAAAATTGATCAAATATCCCCAACATCACCTAAAATTGGTCACATAAACCAAACATCACCTGAAGCTGGTCAAATATCGTCAGCGTCACCAGAAACTGGTCAAATATCATCAACATCACTTAAAATTGGTCAAATATCCCCAACATCACCTGAAACTGGCCAAATATCGGCAACATCACCTAAAACTGGTCAAATATCCCCAACATCACCCGAAACTGGTCAGATATCCCCAACATCAACTAAAATTTGTCAAATATCCCCAAAATGACCTGAAACTAGTCAAATATCATCAACATCATCTGAAACTGGTCAAATATCGTCAACGTCACCTGAAACTGTTCAAATATCGTCAACATCACCTGAAACTGATGAAATATCGGCAACATCAGCTAAAATTGGTCAAATATCCCCAACATCACCTAAAATTGGTCATATAAACCCAACATCACCTGAAACTCGTCAAATATCATCAACGTCACCTGAAACTGGTCAAATATCGTCAATATCACCTGAAACTGGTCAAATATCCCCAACGTCAACCGAAACTGGTCAAATATCATCAATATCACCTGAAACTGGTCAAATATCCCCAACGTCAACCGAAACTGGTCAAATATCATCAATATCACCTGAAACTGGTCAAATATCAACATCACCTAAAATTGGTCAAATATCCCCAACATCTCCTGAAACTGGTCAAATATCGTCAACATCACCCGAAACAGGTCAAATATCCCCTACATCACCTGAAACTGGTCAACTATCCCCAACATCACCTGAAACTGGTCAAATATCCCTAACATCGCCTGAAACTGGTCAAATATCGTCAACATCAGCTGAAACTGGTCAAATATCGTCAACATCACCTGAAACTGGTCAAATATCCGCAACATCACCTGAAACTGTTTAAATATCGTCAATATCACCCGAAACTCGTCAAATATCGTCAGCATCACCTGAAATGGTCAAATATCCTTAACATCACCTGAAACTGGTCAAATATCAACAACATCACCTGAAACTGGTCAAATATCGGCAACATCACCTGAAACTGGTCAAATATCCCCAACGTCACCTGAAACTGGTCAAATATCATCAACATCACCCGAAACTGGTCAAATATCCCCAACATCACCTGAAACTGGCCAAATATCGGCAACATCACCTGAAACTGGTCAAATATCCCCAACATCACCTGAAACTGGTCAAATATCCCCAACATCACCTGAAACTGGTCAAATATCCCCAACATCACCTGAAACTGGTCAAATATCCCCCAACATCACCTGAAACTGGTCAAACATCAGCAACATCACCTAAAACTGGTCAAATATCCCCAACATCACCTGAAACTGGTCAGATATCCCCAGCATCAACTATAATTTGTCAAATATCCCCAACATGACCCGAAACTGGTCAAATATCCCCAACATCACCTGAAACTGGTCAAAAAACATCAACATCACCTGAAACTGGTCAAATATCTCCAATGTCACCTGAAACTGGTCAAATATCGTCAACATCACCTGAAACTGGTGAAATATCGGCAACATCACCTAAAATTGGTCAAATATCCCCAACATCACCTGAAACTGGTCAAATATCGTCAACATCACCTGAAACTGGTCAAATATCCCCAACATCACCTGAAACTGGTCAAATATCGTCAACATCACCTGAAACTGGTCAAATATCCCCAACATCACCTAAAACTGGTCAAATATCCCCAACATCAACCGAAACTGGTCAAATATCGGCAACATCACCTGAAACTGGTCAAATATCAGCAACATCACCTAAAACTGGTCAAATATCCCCAACATCACCCGAAACTGGTCAGATATCCCCAACATCACCTGAAACTGGTCAAATATCGTCAACGTCACCTGAAACTGGTCAAATATCGTCAACATCACCTGAAACTGGTGAAATATCGGCAACATCACCTAAAATTGGTCAAATATCCCCAACATCACCTGAAACTGGTCAAATATCCCCAACATCACCTGAACTGGTCAAATATCCCCAACATCACCTGAAACTGGCCAAATATCGGCAACATCACCTGAAACTGGTCAAATATCCCCAACATCACCTGAAACTGGTCAAATATCCCCAACATCACCTGAAACTGGTCAAATATCCCCAACATCACCTGAAACTGGTCAAACATCAGCAACATCACCTAAAACTGGTCAAATATCCCCAACATCACCCGAAACTGGTCAGATATCCCCAGCATCAACTATAATTTGTCAAATATCCCCAACATGACCCGAAACTGGTCAAATATCCCCAACATCACCTGAAACTGGTCAAAAAACTCCAACATCACCTGAAACTGGTCAAATATCTCCAACGTCACCTGAAACTGGTCAAATATCGTCAACATCACCTGAAACTGGTCAAATATCGTCAACATCACCTGAAACTGGTCAAATATCGGCAACATTACCTAAAATTGGTCAAATATCCTCAACATCACCTAAAATTGGTCATACCCAACATCACCTGAAACTGGTCAAATATCGTCAACGTCACCAGAAACTGGTCAAATATCATCAATATCACGCGAAACTGGTCAAATATCATCAACATCACCTAAAATTGGTCATATATCCCCAACATCACCTGAAACTGGTCAAATATCGTCAACATCACCTGAAACTAGTCAAATATCGTCAACATCACCTGAAACTGGTCAAATATCCCCAACATTACCTGAAACTGGTCAAATATCCCCAACATCAACCGAAACTGGTCAAATATCGTCAACATCACCTGAAACTGGTCAAATATAATCAAAATCACCTGAAACTGGTGAAATATCGACAAAATCACCTGAAACTGGTCAAATATCTCCAACATCTCCTAAAATTGGTCATATAAACCCAACATCACCCGAAACTGGTCAGATATCCCCAACATCACCTGAAACTGGTCAAATATCGTCAACGTCACCTGAAACTGGTCAAATATCATCAATATCACCCGAAACTGGTCAAATATCCCCAACATCACCTGAAACTGGTGAAATATCGTCAACATCACCTGAAACTGGTCAAATATCATCAATATCACCCGAAACTGGTCAAATATCCCCAACATCACCTGAACTGGTCAAATATTCCCAACATCACCTGAAACTGGCCAAATATCGACAACATCATCTGAAACTGGTCAAATATCCCCAACATCACCTGAACTGGTCAAATATCCCCAACATCACCTGAAACTGGCCAAATATCGGCAACATCATCTGAAACTGGTCAAATATCCCCAACATCACCTGAACTGGTCAAATATCCCCAACATCACCTGAAACTGGCCAAATATCGGCAACATCATCTGAAACTGGTCAAATATCCCCAACATCACCTGAAACTGGTCAAATATCCCCAACATCACCTGAAACTGGCCAAATATCGACAACATCATCTGAAACTGGTCAAATATCCCCAACATCACCTGAACTGGTCAAATATCCCCAACATCACCTGAAACTGGCCAAATATCGGCAACATCATCTGAAACTGGTCAAATATCCCCAACATCACCTGAAACTGGTCAAATATCCCCAACATCACCTGAAACTGGTCAAATATCCCCAACATCACCTGAAACTGGTCAAATATCCCCAACATCACCTGAAACTGGTCAAATATCGGCAACATCATCTGAAACTGGTCAAATATCCCCAACATCACCTGAAACTGGTCAAATATCCCCAACATCACCTGAAACTGGTCAAATATCCCCAACATCACCTGAAACTGGTCAAATATCCCCAACATCACCTGAAACTGGTCAAATATCCCCAACATCACCTGAAACTGGTCAAATATCGGCAACATCATCTGAAACTGGTCAAATATCCCCAACATCACCTGAAACTGGTCAAATATCCCCAACATCACCTGAAACTGGTCAAATATCGGCAACATCACCTGAACTGGTCAAATATCCCCAACATCACCTGAAACTGGTCAAACATCAGCAACATCACCTAAAACTGGTCAAATATCCCCAACATCACCCGAAACTGGTCAGCTATCCCCAGCATCAACTATAATTTGTCAAATATCCCCAACATGACCCGAAACTGGTCAAATATCCCCAACATCACCTGAAACTGGTCAAAAAACTCCAACATCACCTGAAACTGGTCAAATATCTCCAACGTCACCTGAAACTGGTCAAATATCTCCAACGTCACCTGAAACTGGTCAAATATCGTCAATGTCACCAGAAACTGGTCAAATATCATCAATATCACCCGAAACTGGTCAAATATCATCAACATCAACAAAAATTGGTCAAATATCCCCAACATCACCTGAAACTGGTCAAATATAATCAAAATCACCTGAAACTGGTGAAATATCGTCAAAATCACCTGAAACTGGTCAAATATCCCCAACATCACTTGAAACTGGTCAAATATCGGCAACATCACCTGAAACTGGTCAAATATCCCCAACATCGCCTGAAACTGGTCAAATATAATCAGAATCACCTGAAACTGGTCAAATATTGGCAACATCACCTGAAACTGGTCAAATATCCCCACCATCACCTAAACTGGTCAAATATCCCCAACATCACCTGAAACTGGCCAAATATCGGCAACATCACCTGAAACTGGTCAAATATCCCCAACATCACCTGAAACTGGTCAAATATCAGCAATATCACCTAAAACTGGTCAAATATCCCCAACATCACCCGAAACTGATCAGATATCCCCAACATCAACTAAAATTTGTCAAATATCCCCAATATGACCCGAAACTGGTCAAATATCCCCAACATCACCTGAAACTGGTCAAATATCGTCAACATCACCTGAAACTGGTGAAATATCGGCAACATCACCTAAAATTGGTCAAATATCCCCAACATCACCTGAAACTGGTCAAATATCGTCAACATCACCTGAAACTAGTCAAATATCGTCAACATCACCTGAAACTGGTCAAATATCCCCAACATCACCCGAAACTGGTCAAATATCCCCAACATCACCTGAAACTGGTCAAATATCGGCAACATCATCTGAAACTGGTCAAATATCCCCAACATCACCTGAAACTGGTCAAATATCCCCAACATCACCTGAAACTGGTCAAATATCGGCAACATCACCTGAACTGGTCAAATATCCCCAACATCACCTGAAACTGGTCAAACATCAGCAACATCACCTAAAACTGGTCAAATATCCCCAACATCACCCGAAACTGGTCAGATATCCCCAGCATCAACTATAATTTGTCAAATATCCCCAACATGACCCGAAACTGGTCAAATATCCCCAACATCACCTGAAACTGGTCAAAAAACTCCAACATCACCTGAAACTGGTCAAATATCTCCAACGTCACCTGAAACTGGTCAAATATCTCCAACGTCACCTGAAACTGGTCAAATATCGTCAATGTCACCAGAAACTGGTCAAATATCAATATCACCCGAAACTGGTCAAATATCATCAACATCAACAAAAATTGGTCAAATATCCCCAACATCACCTGAAACTGGTCAAATATAATCAAAATCACCTGAAACTGGTGAAATATCGTCAAAATCACCTGAAACTGGTCAAATATCCCCAACATCACCTGAAACTGGTCAAATATCGGCAACATCACCTGAAACTGGTCAAATATCCCCAACATCGCCTGAAACTGGTCAAATATAATCAGAATCACCTGAAACTGGTCAAATATTGGCAACATCACCTGAAACTGGTCAAATATCCCCACCATCACCTAAACTGGTCAAATATCCCCAACATCACCTGAAACTGGCCAAATATCGGCAACATCACCTGAAACTGGTCAAATATCCCCAACATCACCTGAAACTGGTCAAATATCAGCAATATCACCTAAAACTGGTCAAATATCCCCAACATCACCCGAAACTGATCAGATATCCCCAACATCAACTAAAATTTGTCAAATATCCCCAATATGACCCGAAACTGGTCAAATATCCCCAACATCACCTGAAACTGGTCAAATATCGTCAACATCACCTGAAACTGGTGAAATATCGGCAACATCACCTAAAATTGGTCAAATATCCCCAACATCACCTAAAATTGGTCATATAAACCCAACGTCACCTGAAACTGGTCAAATATCGTCAACGTCACACGAAACTGGTCAAATATCCCCAACATCACCTGAAACTGGTCAAATATCGTCAACATCACCTGAAACTGGTGAAATATCGGCAACATCACCTAAAATTGGTCAAATATCCCCAACATCACCTAAAATTGGTCATATAAACCCAACGTCACCTGAAACTGGTCAAATATCGTCAACGTCACCCGAAACTGGTCAAATATCATCAACATCACCTAAAATTGGTCAAATATCCCCAATATCACCTGAAACTGGTCAAATATCGTCAACATCACCTGAAACTAGTCAAATATCGTCAACATCACCTGAAACTGGTCAAATATCCCCAACATCACCTGAAACTGGTCAAATATCGGCAACATCACCTGAAACTGGTCAAATATCCCCAACATCGCCTGAAACTGGTCAAATATAATCAGAATCACCTGAAACTGGTCAAATATTGGCAACATCACCTGAAACTGGTCAAATATCCCCACCATCACCTAAACTGGTCAAATATCCCCAACATCACCTGAAACTGGCCAAATATCGGCAACATCACCTGAAACTGGTCAAATATCCCCAACATCACCTGAAACTGGTCAAATATCAGCAATATCACCTAAAACTGGTCAAATATCCCCAACATCACCCGAAACTGATCAGATATCCCCAACATCAACTAAAATTTGTCAAATATCCCCAATATGACCCGAAACTGGTCAAATATCCCCAACATCACCTGAAACTGGTCAAATATCGTCAACATCACCTGAAACTGGTGAAATATCGGCAACATCACCTAAAATTGGTCAAATATCCCCAACATCACCTAAAATTGGTCATATAAACCCAACGTCACCTGAAACTGGTCAAATATCGTCAACGTCACCCGAAACTGGTCAAATATCCCCAACATCACCTGAAACTGGTCAAATATCGTCAACATCACCTGAAACTGGTGAAATATCGGCAACATCACCTAAAATTGGTCAAATATCCCCAACATCACCTAAAATTGGTCATATAAACCCAACGTCACCTGAAACTGGTCAAATATCGTCAACGTCACCCGAAACTGGTCAAATATCATCAACATCACCTAAAATTGGTCAAATATCCCCAATATCACCTGAAACTGGTCAAATATCGTCAACATCACCTGAAACTAGTCAAATATCGTCAACATCACCTGAAACTGGTCAAATATCCCCAACATCACCCGAAACTGGTCAAATATCCCCAACATCACCTGAAACTGGTCAAATATCCCCAACATCAACTGAAACTGGTCAAATATCGTCAACATCACCTGAAACTGGTCAAATATAATCAAAATCACCTGAAACTGGTGAAATATCGTCAAAATCACCTGAAACTGGTCAAATATCCCCAACATCACCTGAAACCGGTCAAATATCGTCAACATCAGCTGAAACTGGTCAAATATCGGAAACATCACCTAAAACTGATCAAATATACCCAACATCACCTGAAACTGGTCAAATATCGTCAACATCACCTAAAACTGGTCAAATATCGGCAACATTATTTGAAACTGGTCAAATATCCGCAGCATCACCTGAAACTGTTTAAATATCATCAATATCACCCAAAACTGGTCAAATATCCCTAACATCACCTGAAACTGGTCAAATATCATCAACATCACCTGAAACTGGTCAAATATCATCAACATCACCCGAAACTGGTCAAATATCATCAACATCACTTAAAATTGGTCAAATATCCCCAACATCACCTGAAACTGGTCAAATATCAGCAATATCACCTGAAACTGGTCAAATATTGGCAACATCACCTAAAATTGGTTAAATATCCCCAACATCACCTGAAACTGGTCATATATCCCCAACATCACCAAAATTGGTCAAATATCCCCAACATCACCCGAAACTGGTCAGATATCGTCAACGTCACCTGAAACTGGTCAAATATCGTCAACATCACCTGAAACTGGTGAAATATCGGCAACATCATCTAAAATTGGTTAAATATCCCCAACATCACCTAAACATAGAAACATAGAAACATAGAAAATAGGTGCAGGAGTAGGCCATTCGGCCCTTCTAGCCTGCACCGCCATTCAATGAGTTCATGGCTGAACATTCAACTTCAGTACCCCATTCCTGCTTTCTTGCCATACCCCTTGATCCCCCTAGCAGTAAGGACCTCATCTAACCCCTTTTTGAATATATTTAGTGAATTGGCCTCAACAACTTTCTGTGGTAGAGAATTCCACAGGTTCACCACTCTCTGGGTGAAGAAGTTCCTCCGCATCTCGGTCCTAAATGGCTTACCCCTTATCCTTAGACTGTGACCCCTGGTTCTGGACTTCCCCAACATTGGGAACATTCTTCCTGCATCTAACCTGTCTAACCCCGTCAGAATTTTATATGTTTCTATGAGGTCCCCTCTCATTCTTCTGAACTCCAGTGAATACAAGCCCAGTTGATCCAGTCTTTCTTGATAGGTCAGTCCCGCCATCCCGGGAATCAGTCTGGTGAACCTTCGCTGCACTCCCTCAATAGCAAGAATGTCCTTCCTCAGGTTAGGAGACCAAAACTGTACACAATACTCCAGGTGTGGCCTCACCAATGCCCTGTACAACTGTAGCAACACCTCCCTGCCCCTGTACTCAAATCCCCTTGCTATGAAGGCCAACATGCCATTTGCTTTCTTAACCGCCTGCTGCACCTGCATGCCAACCTTCAATGACTGATGTACCATGACACCCAGGTCTCTTTGCACCTCCCCTTTTCCTAATCTGTCACCATTCAGATAATAGTCTGTCTCTCTGTTTTTACCACCAAAGTGGATAACCTCACATTTATCCACATTATACTTCATCTGCCATGCATTTGCCCACTCACCTAACCTATCCAAGTCGCTCTGCAGCCTCACAGCATCCTCCTCGCAGCTCACACTGCCACCCAACTTAGTGTCATCCGCAAATTTGGAGATACTACATTTAATCCCCTCATCTAAATCATTAATGTACAGCGTAAACAGCTGGGGCCCCAGCACAGAACCTTGCGGTACCCCACTAGTCACTGCCTGCCATTCTGAAAAGTACCCATTTACTCCTACTCTTTGCTTCCTGTCTGACAACCAGTTCTCAATCCATGTCAGTACACTACCCCCAATCCCATGTGCTCTAACTTTGCACATCAATCTCTTGTGTGGGACCTTGTCGAACGCCTTCTGAAAGTCCAAATATACCACATCAACTGGTTCTCCCTTATCCACTCTACTGGAAACATCCTCAAAAAATTCCAGAAGATTTGTCAAGCATGATTTCCCTTTCACAAATCCATGCTGACTTGGACCTATCATGTCACCTCTTTCCAAATGCACTGCTATGACATCCTTAATAATTGATTCCATCATTTTACCCAAACCGATGTCAGGCTGACCGGTCTATAATTCCCTGTTTTCTCTCTCCCTCCTTTTTTAAAAAGTGGGGTTACATTGGCTACCCTCCACTCCATAGGAACTGATCCAGAGTCAATGGAATGTTGGAAAATGACTGTCAACGCATCCACTATTTCCAAGGCCACCTCCTTAAGTACTCTGGGATGCAGTCCATCAGGCCCTGGGGATTTATCGGCCTTCAATCCCATCAATTTCCCCAACACAATTTCCCGGCTAATAAGGATTTCCCTCAGTTCCTTCTCCTTACTAGACCCCCCGACCCCTTTTATAACCGGAAGGTTGTTCGTGTCCTCCTTCGTGAATACCGAACCAAAGTACTTGTTCAATTGGTCCGCCATTTCTTTGTTCCCCGTTATGACTTCCCCTGATTCTGACTGCAGGGGACCTACATTTGTCTTTACTAACCTTTTTCTCTTTACATATCTATAGAAACTTTTGCAATCCGTCTTAATGTTCCCTGCAAGCTTCTTCTCATACTCCATTTTCCCTGCCCTAATCAAACCCTTTGTCCTCCTCTGCTGAGTTCTAAATTTCTCCCAGTCCCCAGGTCAAATATCGGCAAAATCACCTGAAACTGGTCAAATATCGGCAACATTAGCAATCTCATTTTGCGAGGCCCCTTGGGGAAGAGTGACCATAATATAGTGGAATTCTGCATTAGGATGGAGAATGAAACAGTTAATTCAGAGACCATGGTCCAGAACTTAAAGAAGGATAACTTTGAAGGTATGAGGCGTGAATTGGCTCGGATAGATTGGCGAATGATACTTAAGGGGTTGACTGTGGATGGGCAATGGCAGACATTTAGAGACCGCATGGATGAACTACAACAATTGTACATTCCTGTCTGGCGTAAAAATAAAAAAGGGAAGGTGGCTCAACCGTGGCTATCAAGGGAAATCAGGGATAGTATTAAAGCCAAGGAAGTGGCATACAAATTGGCCAGAAATAGCAGCGAACCCGGGGACTGGGAGAAATTTAGAACTCAGCAGAGGAGGACAAAGGGTTTGATTAGGGCAGGGAAAATGGAGTACGAGAAGAAGCTTGCAGGAAACATTAAGGCGGATTGCAAAAGTTTCTAAAGGTATGTAAAGAGAAAAAGGTTAGTAAAGACAAACGTAGGTCCCCTGCAGTCGGAATCGGGGAAGTCATAACGGGGAACAAAGAAATGGCAGACAATTGAACAAGTACTTTGGTTCGGTATTCACTAAGGAGGACAAAAACAACCTTCCGGATATAAAAGGGGTCAGAGGGTCTAGTAAGGAGGAGGAACTGAGGGAAATCTTTATTAGTTGGGAAATTGTGTTGGGGAAATTGATGGGATTGAAGGCCGATAAATCCCCAGGGCCTGATGGACTGCATCCCAGAGTACTTAAGGAGGTGGCCTTGGAAATAGCAGATGCATTGACAGTCATTCCATTGACTCTGGATCAGTTCCTATCGAGTGGAGGGTAGCCAATGTAACCCCACTTTTTAAAAAAGGAGGGAGAGAGAAAACACGGTATTATAGACCGGTCAGCCTGACATCAGTAGTGGGTAAAATGATGGAATCAATTATTAAGGATGTCATAGCAGTGCATTTGGAAAATGGTGACATGATAGGTCCAAGTCAGCATGGATTTGTGAAAGGGAAATCATGCTTGACAAACCTTCTGAAATTTTTTGAGGATGTTTCCAGTAAAGTGGACAAGGGAGAACCAGTTGATGTGGTATATTTGGACTTTCAGAAGGCTTTCGACAAGGTCCCACACAAGAGATTAATGTGCAAAGTTAAAGTACATGGGATTGGGAATAGTGTGCTGACGTGGATTGAGAACTGGTTGTCAGACAAGAAGCAAAGAGTAGGAGTAAATGGGTACTTTTCAGAATGGCAGGCAGTGACTAGCAGGGTACCGCAAGGTTCTGTGCTGGGGCCCCAGCTGTTTACATTGTACATTAATGATTTAGACGAGGGGATTAAATGTAGTATCTCCAAATTTGCAGATGACACTAAGTTGGGTGGCAGTGTGAGCTGCGAGGAGGATGCTATGAGGCTGCAGAGTGACTTGGATAGGTTAGGTGAGTGGGCAAATGCATGGCAGATGAAGTATAATGTGGATAAATGTGAGGTTATCCACTTAGGTGGTAAAAACAGAGAGACAGACTATTATCTTTGGTGACAGATTAGGAAAAGGGAAGGTGCAACGAGACCTGGGTGTCATGGTACATCAGTCATTGAAGGTTGGCATGCAGGTACAGCAGGCGGTTAAGAAAGCAAATGGCATGTTGGCCTTCATAGCGAGGGGATTTGAGTACAGGGGCAGGGAGGTGTTGCTACAGTTGTACAGGGCCTTGGTGAGGCCACACCTGGAGTATTGTGTACAGTTTTGGTCTCCTAACTTGAGGAAGGACATTCTTGCTATTGAGGGAGTGCAGCGAAGATTCACCAGACTGATTCCCGGGAAGGTTGTACTGACCTATCAAGAAAGACTCGGTCAACTGGGCTTGTATTCACTGGAGTTCAGAAGAATGAGAGGGGACCTCATAGAAATGTTTAAAATTCTAACGGGGTTAGACAGGTTAGATGCAGGAAGAATGTTCCCAATGTCGGCGAAGTCCAGAACCAGAGGTCACAGTCTAAGGATAAGGGGTAAGCCATTTAGGACTGAGATGAGGAGAAACTTCTTCACCCAGAGAGAGGTAAACCTGTGGAATTCTCTACCACAGAAGGTAGTTGAGGCCAATTCACTAAATATATTCAAAAGGGAGTTAGATGGTGTCCTTACTACTCGGGGGATCAAGGGGTATGGCGAGAAAGCAGGAATGGGGTACTGAACTTGCATGTTCAGCCATGAACTCATTGAATGGCGGTGCAGGCTATAAGGGCTGAATGGCCTACTCCTGCACCTATTTTCTATGTTTCTATGTAACATCACCTAAAATTGGTCAAATATCCCCAACATCACCCAAAAGTGGTCAAATATCGTCAACATCACCCGAAACTGGTCAAATATCCCGAACATCACCTGAAACTGGTCAAATATCACCAACATCACCTGAAACTGGTCAAATATCCCCAACATCACCTGAAATTGGTCCAATATCCCCAACATCACCTGAAACTAGTCAAATATCAGCAACATCACCTAAAATTGGTCAAATATCCCCAACATCACCTGAAACTGGTCAAATATCCCCAACATCACCTGAAACTGGTCAAATATCGTCAACATCACCTGAAACTGGTCAAATATCCCCAACATCACCTGAAATTGGTCCAGTATCCCCAAAATCACCTGAAACTAGTCAAATATCGGCAACATCACCTAAAATTGGTCAAATATCGTCAACATCACCCGAAACTGGTCAAATATCCCCAACATCACCTGAAACTGGTCAAATATCATCAAACCGGACGGTCTGCACCTAGGCAGGACCGGAACCAATGTCCTAGGGGGAGTGTTTGCTCGTGCTGTTGCGGAGGAGTTAAACTAATATGGCAGGGGGATGGGAACCAATACAGGGAGACAGAGGGAAACAAAAAGGAGACAAAAGCAAAAGACAGAAAGGAGATGAGTAAAAGTGGAGGGCAGAGAAACCCAAGGCAAAAAACAAAAAGGGCCACTGAATGTAAAGGGGCTGCAGGGGGGGTCAAAACTAAAAATCATGGTTTAAATACTCGTATTAAAACACTCTACCTTAATGCACGCAGCATTCAAAATAAAGTAAATGAGTTGACGGCACAAATCATTACAAATGGGTATGATTTGGTGGCCATTACAGAAATGTGGTTGCATGGTGGCCAAGACTGGGAATTAAACATACAGGGGTATCTGACGATTCGGAAAGATAGACAAGAAGGGAAAGGAGGTGGGTAGCTCTGTTAATAAAGGATGATATTAGGGCAGTTGTGAGAGACGATATTGGCTCTAATGAACAAAATGTTGAATCATTGTGGGCGGAGATCAGAGATAGTAAGGGAAAAAAGTCACTGGTGGGCGTAGTTTATAGGCCCCCAAATAATAACTTCACGGTGGGGTGGGCAATAATCAAGGGAATAATGGAGGCATGTGAAAAAGGAATGGCAGTAATCATGGGAGATTTTAACCTACATATCGATTGGTCAAATCAAATCGCACTGGGTAGCCTGGAGGAGGAATTCATAGAATGCATACGGGATTGTTTCTTAAAACAGTATGTTACAGAACCTACAAGGGAGCAAGCTATCTTAGATCTGGTCCTGTGTAATGAGACAGGAATAATAAACGATCTCCAGATAAAAGATCCTCTCGGAATGAGTGATCACAGTATGGTTGAATTTGTAATACAGATTGAGGGTGAGGAAGTAGTGTCTTAAATGAGCGTACTATGCTAAAACAAAGAGGACTACAGTGGGATGAGGGCAGAGTTGGCTAAAGTAGACTGGAAACACAGACTAAACGGTGGCACAATTGAGGAACAGTGGAGGACTTTTAAGGAGTTCTTTCATCGTGCTCAACAAAAATATATTCCAGTGAAAAAGAAGGGCGGTAAGAGAAGGGATAACCAGCCGTGGATAACCAAGGAAATAAAGGAGAGTATCAAATTAAAAACCAATGCGTATAAGGTGGCCAAGGTTAGTGGGAAAATAGAAGATTGGGAAAATTTTAAACGACAGCAAAGAACGACTAAGAAAGCAATAAAGAAAGGAAAGATAGATTACGAAGGTAAACTTGCGCAAAACATAAAAATGGATAGTAAAAGCTTTTACAGACATACAAAACGGAAAAGAGTGACTAAAGTAAATGTTGGTCCCTTAGAAGATGAGAAGGGGGATTTAATAATGGGAAATGTGGAAATGGCTGAGACCTTAAACAATTATTTTGCTTCGGTCTTCACAGTGGAAGACACAGAAACCATGCCAGAAATTGCTGGTCACAGGAATGTGGGAAGGGAGGACCTTGAGACAATCACTATCACTAGGGGGTAGTGCTGGACATGCTAATGGGACTCAAGGTAGACAAGTCCCCTGGTCCTGATGAAATGCATCCCAGGGTATTAAAAGAGATGGCGGAAGTTATAGCAGATGCATTCGTTATAATCTACCAAAATTCTCTGGACTCTGGGGAGGTACCAGCGGATTGGAAAGCAGCTAATGTAACGCCTCTGTTTAAAAAAGGGGGCAGACAAAAGACAGGTAACTATAGGCCGGTTAGTTTAACATCTGCATTGGGGAAAATGCTTCAAGCTTTCATTGAGGAAGAAATAGCGGGACATCTAGATAGGAATAGTGCAATCAAGCAGACGCAACATGGATTCATGAAGGGGAAATCATGTTGAACTAATTTACTGGAATTCTTTGAGGATATAACGAGCATGATGGATAGAGGTGTACCGATGGATGTGGTGTATTTAGATTTTCAAAAGGCATTCGATAAGGTGCCACACAAAAGGTTACTGCAGATGATAAAGGTACGCTGAGTCAGTGGAAATGTATTAGCATGGATAGAGAATCGGCTGGCTAACAGAAAGCAGAGAGTCGGGATAAATGGGTCCTTTTCGGTTGGAAATCAGTGGTTTGTGGTGTGCCACAGGGATCGGTGCTGGGACCACAACTGTTTACAATATATATAGATGACCTGGAAGAAGGGACAGAGTGTCGTGTAACAAAATTTGCAGATGACAGAAAGATTAGTGGGAAAGCGGGTTGTGCAGAGGACACAGAGAGGATGCAAAGAGATTTTGATAGGTTAAGCGAATGGGCTAAGGTTTGGCAGATGGAATACAATGTCGGAAAGTGTGAGGTCATCCACCTTGGGAAAAAAAACAGTAAAAGGGAAAATTATTTGAATGGGGAGAAATTACAACATGCTGCGGTGCAGAGGGACCTGGGGGTCCTTGTGCATGAAACTCTTTTGGAGTAAACAAAAACATTAAACCGTGGCTCCCCGATCTGGGGGATGCACCAAACATTTACAATGCCCATTTGGTTTTTTTTGTGGGCACTAAAATAATATTATTTTCCTAAGTGCCCCCTATAAAAGGGCAGGGGGACACTAAAAAACACCAGCAATTAAAACAAATTAAACTTTAAAACATAAAATCAAATTAAAATTTGGTTGCCGGGCGTGACGATGCACTCCAGTCCCTCCGGTGCCCACCTCTCGCGGAAGGCCGCGAGCGTACCGGTGGACACCGCGTGCTCCATCTCCAAGGACACCCTGGCGCGGATGTATGCGCGGAAGAGAGGCAGGCAGTCAGGTTGAACGACCCCCTCGACCGCCCGCTGCCTGGACCGGCTGATGGCACCCTTAGCCGTGCCCAGGAGCAGTCCTACGAGGAGGCCCTCGGACCTACCCGCTCCCCTCCGCACAGGGTGTCCAAAGATCAGGAGTGTGGGACTGAAGTGCAGCCAGAATTTCAGGAGCAGCCCCTTTAAATAATGGAACAGGGGCTGCAACCTCATGCATTCCATAAAAACATGGAACACGAACTCTTCCAGACCGCAAAAATTGCAGGCGGCCTGGGAGCCCGAGAACCGGCTTAAAAATTTATTGCACGGCACTGCTCTGTGAACCACCCTCCAGGCCAAGTCCCCGATAAATACTGGGAGGACTCCCGCGTAGAGTGCCCTCCATCGGGGACCCTCGCCTCCTCCGGACGGCAAGATGGTACGCCATGGCGTGTCTGGACGGCAGGCGAGGATGGCAAAGTTGAGAGTGTGCAGGAGCAGCCCGTACAGGAAACCCCTCCGCGCGGAACTGAAAGGCACGGAGGGGATTTCCCCGAGGCGGCTCAAGTTGTGAGGCGCCGGCTCCCGAGGGAGGTTTCGGGGTTTGGCGCCGATGAGGAATTCCGTCCGGACGGGGGTCAGGTCGTACGGGATCTCCCCACGTGCTTGAGCCTCCTCGATGCACCTAACAGAGTCGGGGCCCAGAGCTGTTTTTAGCAACTCGATGGCATCGGCCGCGCGGCGGACGTTGGCAGAATTTAGGCGCCGTGCCAGCGTGTCTGGCGCCACCAGCCCGCTCCTCCGCCATCGAGCAGGTCCCTGACCCTGGTCACCTCACCAGCCACAGCCCTCTCGTCCGACCGCCACATAAAACCTCGGTCGTGGAGGTACGGATTCCCGAGCAGCGGCTCCTGCAGGACGGCCGCCACTCCAGCCGGTGGAGAGCTGCGCTTGGTGGAGACTTGTTCCAGACCCTGATGAGTTCCTTGTAAAAGACAGGCAGCTCCCGGAGGGCGGTCCTGACTCCCCCCAAGCTCACAAACAGGAGCTGCGTGTCGTAGTTGAAGCCGTGCTGCTGGCGGAAGAAATACGTCGCCAGAGCACGCCACCTAGGAGGGGGCTCAACGTAAAGGTATCTCTGCAGGGTCTGAAGACGGAAAGTCGCTAGCTGGGTGCTGACGCACACCAACGACTGACCGCCCTCCCCAAGCGGGCGCCTCAAGACCGCCGCAGAGACCCAGTGCTTCCTGTTGTTCCAGAAGAAGTCCACCAGCTTCTTCTGTATCTTGGCGACAAACGCAGGGGGAGGGGTCAAAGTGACCAGCCGGTAACACAACATTGCGGCCACCAGCTGGTTTATGACTAGCGCTCGACCACTGTAGGACAGCACTCGGAGCAGTCCTGTCCAGCGCCCTAGGCGAGCGGCGACCTTGGCCTCCAGCTCCTGCCAGTTCGCTGGCCAGGCTTCCTCGTCAGGGCTAAGGTAGACTCCCAGATAGAGGAGATGGGTCGTGCTCCAGGCAAAAGGCCTGAGCTCCTCCGGCAGGGAGTCCACCCACCACTGACCCACCAGGAGTCCGGAACATTTCTCCCAGTTGATTCTGGCGGAGGATGCGGCCGAGTAAATCTCCTGGCACTCACGCATCCTCCGCAGGTCAGCGGGATCCTCTACCGCGAGGAGCACGTCATCGGCGTAAGCCGAGAGGACGACCTCCACGCCCGGCCCTTGCAGAGCCAGTCCCGTCAACCTCGTCCGCAGGAGGCGCAGGAAAGGCTCCATGCAGACGGCGTGTAACTGGCCGGACATGGGGCATCCCTGGCGCACCCCTCTCCTAAAGCGAAGGGGCGCCGTCAAGGACCCGTTAACCTTAATCAGACACTCTGCGGCGGCGTACAAAAGTCGGATCCGGGCGACGAAATGAGTCCCGAACCCGAAAGCGTGCAGAGTTCCGAGCAGATAGTCGTGATCCGCCCTGTCGAACGCCTTCTCTTGGTCGAGGGAAAGGAAGGCCACCGACAGACCAGCCTCCTGGGAATAATGGATGAGGTCCCGGACCAGATGGATGTTATCGTGGATTGTCCGGCCCGGGACCGTATAGGACTGGTCGGGGTGGATCATGTGGTCCAGCACGGCACCAAGGCGAGCAGACATCGCCCTGGCGAAGATTTTGTAGTCCGTGCTGAGGAGGGAGACCGGGCGGCAGTTCTTAAGGAGGCGGAGATCGCCCTTCTTAGGCAGCAGGACGATGACTGCCCTGCGCCAAGAGAGGGGCAGCTCCCCGGTCGCCAGACTTTCCCCCAGGACCCGCGAGTAGTCGCCCCCCAGGACGTCCCAGAACGCCCTGTGGAACTCCACGGTCAGCCCGTCCAGCCCCGGGGATTTTCCCCTCGAGAGCCGGTCGAGGGCACCGGTCAGCTCCGCCAGGCTTAGCGGAGCTTCCAAATTTTCACCGCCCTCCGGGTTGACTTTCAGCAAGTCCTCCGACAAAACTCTACGCGCTTCCTCGCTGGACGGATCCGGAGAGAACAGAGCCCCATAATAGTCTCGGGCCCTGTTGTTGACGCCCTCCGGATCCGAGACGAGAGAGCCGTCGTCGGCCAGCAGCGTCAAGAGCTGCTTACGGACAGTCTGCCTTTTTTCCAGCGAGTAGAAGAAGGGGGAGCCGCGGTCCAGATCCCGCAGGAACCAGATCCGCGACCTCACGAACGCGCCTTGGGACCCGACGAGCTGCAGGTCCTTCAGCGCGGCCTTCTTCGCTTCGTACACCGTCCGCAGGGCCGGGTCCCCGACGACTTGACCGAGACGGGACTCTAGGTCGAGCACCTCTTTTTCTTGGCGCCCGACCCTGGCCGCCCGCCTCTTGGTCGACCCCCTCGCGTACTCTTGACATAAGACGCGGACGTGAGCCTTGCCCACGTCCCACCATAGCCTCAAGGAGGGGAAGCCCCCCTGCTTCCTTCTCCAGTCGGCCCAGAAACGACGGAACGAGTCCTGGAACCGCACGTCCTCCAGCAGCCGGTTGTTAAAATGCCAGTACGCGGACCCCGTCCTCGCGCGGAGCGAAGCGAGCTCTGCCCACACCAGGTGGTGGTCCGAACACGGCACCGGCCGCATGGAGGCCGCCGGGACGCAGGAAACGTACGCCCGAGACACGTAAAGGCGGTCGACTCTGGACCATCCTACTCCAGACCTCACCCAAGTAAAGGCGCTGGAGTCGGGATGGAGATTTCGCCAGACGTCCACCAAGTCAAAGGACCCGACCAGGTCCCTCAACTTCTCCATCGCCGTCATGCACTGCGGGGCACCGGAGCGGTCCCTCGCCTCGAGGGTGCAGTTAAAATTCCCCCCGAGGACAATGCAGTCGCCGACGTCGACGGAGCCAAGAAGAGCGGACACCTCTTCAAAGAAGCGCGTTTGCTGCGGGCCGGGCTGAGGGGCGTACACGTTCACGAGATGGAGCGGCACGTCCCCCAAGCGAACCGTTACGTGCAGCAAGCGGCCTGGCACGGGCTCCTCGATCCCCAAGATCTCCGGCTGAAAATGCGGGGCCAGCAAGATGGCCACCCCACTAGAAGTGGCGGTGAGGTGGCTCATGCGGACCTCTCCTTGCCATTCCAGGAGCCACGTGGCTTCGTCTCCCGGCACGGTGTGGGTTTCTTGCAGGAAGCACACTGTATATTTCCCCTCCCGCAGGAGCGAAAAATTGTTAAATCTACGATGTGCCCCTCTGCCGCCGTTGATGTTGAGGCTGGCTATGGTTATCTTCATGGCAAAAGCATAGTGCAACCTCTACCTTAACCTATTGTGGGGGAGGGAGCTGAGTCTTTTGTTGACCTCCACTCCTTCAGCAGTCCAGCGAGGAACTTTTTGAGCTGGTGCAGCTCAAGGCCCTGCGTCCTTGATAAGGGCCCGCCCGCGGCCATGGTTTTAGCGGCGGCGCGGACGGAAGCGATGATCAACACCGGCTCAGACCATCTTCCCAGGGCCAGACGGGCTTGGTCGCGGCGACCCCGGCACTGGACCAAAAAGTCCCGGAGTTCCTTTGCAGGAATGAGGAGGGTCTCAGCGGCGGACGCGAGCAGATCCACCGCCTCACTGGCAATGGACTCGAGATCTTCACCCGCGTCCTCCACCGAGTCCCCGTCCCCCTCCGGGAGGTCGCCGCTAGCAGCCGGCCCGTCGACTGCACGAGGTACGGCAAACGGCCCGGCCGCTCCATCTGGCCCTGGCTCTGCCCCGATCCCACCCCCAGGATCGTCGGCAGAGGAGTCCCCACTGGGCTCTTTTAAAATTGGTGCTGGGTCGGGAAGCGACAGCGGAAGGGGTTCCTCCTCCGCCCCAGGAACCGGGGAACACGGAGAGACCTGGTTTAGGAAGTTCTCCAGGTCCACCAAGTCCCTCAGCTCCAAAGTAGGGGGCGAGGGTTGTTGTTCTTCCCCCTCCCCGCCGCCACCCCCCGGCCCAGCGTGTGGATGTATGTTAAAATTATTTGCAGTGTCAGTTTCTGCCAAGTCGAGCAAATCCCGGGGGAAGTTGGGTTATTGGATGGGGCGGGCTCAAGTTCGGCCTTTTCGGCCCCGCCCGCCTCAGTCCCCGGGACGCTCGACCCGGCGGCTACGCATTCTTCCGCTGGCCCCACGCCCCCCACGACAGGCAGATCTTTCACGCCATCCGCGGGAGGCAGCGGCTGGGCAGCCTCGACTGCCTCACCCTCCCCGGGGACAGATTCCTCGCGCCTACAGCGCAATTTGGGGGCGCCGGTGGGGGACGCGGTACACGCGGCGGGCACCGACTCCTCCGCGGAGGGATGTTGTTCCCCCTCAACCTCATTGGAGCGGCGCCTCCTTTTTTTCCTGGGGGTGCGCGGAGGCAGGGAGACCCCCATGTCTGCCAAGGTATCCCGCTCCACCCCCCCCCTTTTCCTTTTCTTGCCCGCGCCCGGGCCCCTCTGTGGTGTTGTTCAAGGGTTCGGGCACGGGCTCAGGGCACCCCGCGCTCGCCGATGACTGGGTTGGGCCGAGCGCGGTAAACAAGTTGTTTGGCGCACCGAGGGGACCCGCCTCTAGATGTTTCGCCTTGTTCTGCGCCTTCTTTCCGGTCGGACGCTCTCCCTCCCCCTCGCCGGAGGCCGTGAAAACAAAAGCCTCCGACGATGCCCGCGCACCTACGGCTCCCGGCACGCGGACGCAACTAGGGGGAGGGGTGGCGGCGGCGCCAGCCTTGGCCGCCTTCTGTGGTTTGGCGGCCTTGGAGGCGGGGCAGTTCTTACAAACATGCCCCACCTCCCTACAGGCATGGCACCGCACGCCGTCCGACGTCCAGAAGACGCGGTAGGCAGTCCCCTCGTACACCACATTAAAATGCCCTTCCGTCGTCTCCTCCCGCGCCAGCCGGACAAAAAGCTGGCGGCGGAAGGAGAACACGTGGCGCAGGCTGTTCTCTCTGAGGCCGAGCGGTATGGGGTTAATCCCCGACTTTACCTCCCCCAGTTGGTGTAGGTGAGGGAGGAGGAGCTCAGCGGGAACAAAGGGCGGGACGTTCAATATGATGACCCTCTGCGCGGTGGCCTCGAGGGGGTCCACCGGCAGGAACGTCCCGCCCACCGTGAGCCCCCTTTCAAGGGCCAGGGACACCGCCCGCTCCGACCCCAGGAAAAACACAGCCTTCCCAGACATCTTAGAGGCTGCGACAGTGGCCGAGGGGCCGACTACCCCAGCCATCGCCCGCACGCACTCCTCGATGCTCATTGTGGGGTGAGTGTAGCTCTTGACCCCGTGTTTCTTGGTAATCAATCTGAATGGTGGCAGGACAGCAGGTGGCGCAGGAGGTGCCGTGGATGTGGATGCCGCCTGCGCATACGTCCTCGCTGGCCCTGCCACCGGCGTGGATGGGGTCGCCATCACGGGGTCCCTTTAAGGGCTACACCCACCCCAAAGTCACAGGCCTTAATGGTCTTTAAATGGCCTCGTTCAAAAGACTGAGCAGAGGAGCTCTTAACGAGGCACACCTCTCCCCTAGTTGACAATTGGGGAGGGGCCTTGCTCCCTCTGCTCAGTTGTCTTAATTGTTTTATATTTTTTTTTCTAATCAATTTGGGAGGAAGGGCTCTCAGAGAGAGAGGGGAGATACAGAGAGTAACAGAGAAAGAGAGAGGGGGGTGGGAAGGGGGGGAAACTGCGAGGGCAGGTCTCCCCTCGCAGCTGTGGGTGGGTGCAATCCCCAGATGGCAAAACAAAAATAGTCTTTGGGGTGGTCTTCGGGTGAGGGGAGAAGATGTCTTCACCTGGTGCAGCTGGAGCCACACAGGCACACACTCCCAACGATGTTAATTAGGGTGGATTAATTTGTTTCTTCAGCCTGGTAGCTCCAGCTATCCCAGGCTAGGCAATGGGGGAGAGCTGCTTCACTTTGTTTACACACTTCCACACACACACACCCCCCGCGATATTCCGGCCCCCGACTGGTCTTCTTTCCTCCCCCCACCGATACAACAAAGTCTTTTAGGGACTGCACCAATACACCCACCTGTAGAAGGGTAGAGTCTCCCTCCTTCCACACTGGATGTTGTTGTTGGTCTTTCCCCCCCTCTCCAACTCTTTGTAGAAATGGTGAAGTTGTTCAAGTTTTCTGCTTTTTCCTCCTCTCCCTCTGGGTGAAAGTTGGTGGTGAAGCCCCTTCCTTCCTCCCTTCTCTTCCCGGGCTGATTCACAGGCCCAGCCAGGAGCTACAACAGGAGCTGCTCTCCTCACTGCTCACTCAGCCAACTGAGCAGGACACGCCTCCAAAGCTCCACCATTGGCCCTTGTGCATGAAACTCTTTTTGGAAAGAGTTTCATGCACAAGGGCCAATGGTGGAGCTTTGGAGGCGTGTCCTGCCAAAAAGTTCGTTTGCAGGTGCAGCAGATAATCAGGAAGGCGAATGGAATGTTGGCCTTCATTGCGAGAGGGATGGAATACAAAAGCAGGGAAGTCCTTCTGCAACTGCAAAGGGTATTGGTGAGGCTGCACCTGGAGTACTGAGTGCAGTTTTGGTCACCTTACTTAAGGAAGGATATACTAGCTTTGGAGGGGGTACAGAGACGATTCACTCGGCTGATTCCGGAGATGAGGGGGTTACCTTATGAAGATAGATTGAGTAGACTGGGTCTTTACTCGTTGGAGTTCAGAAGGATGAGGGGTGATCTTATGGAAACATTTAAAATAATGAAAGGGATAGACAAGATAGAGGCAGAGAGGCTGTTTCCACCGGTCGGGGAGACTAGAACTCGGGGGCACAGCCTCAAAATACGGGGGAGCCAATTTAAAACTGAGTTGAGAAGGAATTTCTTCTCCCAGAGGGTTGTGAATCTGTGGAATTCTCTGAACAAGGAAGCAGTTGAGGCGAGCTCATTGAATGTATTCAAGTCACAGATAGATAGATTTTTAACCAATAAGGGAATTGAAGGTTATGGGGAACGGGCGGGTAAGTGGAGCTGAGTCCACGGCCAGACCAGCCATGATCTTGTTGAATGGCGGAGCAGGCTCGAGGGGCTACTCCTGTTCCTAATTCTTATGTTCTTATGTTCTTATAACATCACCTGAAACTGAATATCCCCAACATCACCTGAAACTGGTCAAATATCCCCAACATCACAGGAAACTGGTCAATTATCCCCAACAGACACCCGAAACTGGTCAAATATCGTCAACATCACCCGAAACTGGTCAAATATCCCCAACATCACCTGAAACTTGTCAAATATCGTCAACATCACCCGAAACTGGTCAAATATCCCCAACATCACCTGAAACTTGTCAAATATCGTCAACATCACCCGAAACTGGTCAAATATCCCCAACAAACACCTGAAACTGGTCAAATATCCCCAACATCACCCGAAACTGGTCAAATATCCCCAACAGACACCTGAAACTGGACAAATATCGTCAACATCACCTGAAACTGGTGTAATATCCCCAACATCACCTTAAACTGATCAAATATCCCCAACATCACCTGAAACTGGTCAAATATCCTTAACATCACCTAAACTGGTCAAGTATCCCCAACATCAACTAAAATTTGTCAAATATCCCCAACATTACCTGAAACTGGTCAAATATCCCCAACATCACCTGAAACTGGTCAAATATCCCCAACATCACCCGAAACTGGTCAGATATCACCAACATCACCTAAGATTGGTCAAATATCCCCAACATCACCTGAAACTGGTGTAATATCCCCAACATTACCTCAGACTGGTCAAATATCGTCAACGTCATCTGAAACTTGTCAAATATCGTCAACGTCATCTGAAACTGGACAAATATAGGCAACATCACCTGAAACTGGACAAATATAGGCAACATCACCTAAAATTGGTCAAATATCCCCAACATCACCTAAACTGGTCAAATATCGTCAACGTCACCTGAAACTGGTCAAATATCCCCAACGTCACCTGAAACTGGTCAAATATCCCAACATCACCTGAAATTGGTCAAATATCCCCAACATCACCTGAAACTGGTCAAATATCCCCAGCATCACCTGAAATTGGTCAAATATCCCCAACATCACCTGAAACTGGTCAAATATCGTCAACATAACCCGAAACTGGTCAAATATCGTCAACATCACCCGAAACTGGTCAAATATCGTCAACGTCACCTGAAACTGGTCAAATATCCCCAACATCACCTGAAACTGGTCAAATATCCTCAACATCACCTGAAACTGGTCAAATATCCTCAACATCACCTGAAACTAGTCAAATATCGCCAACATCACCTGAAACTGGTCAAATATCCTCAACATCACCTGAAACTGGTCAAATATCCTCAACATCACCTGAAACTAGTCAAATATCGCCAACATCACCTGAAACTGGTCAAATATCGTCAACATACATAAGAACATAAGAATTAGGAACAAAAGTAGGCCATCTAGCCCCTCGAGCCTGCTCCGCCATTTAAAAAGATCATGGCTGATCTGGCCGTGGACTCAGCTCCACTTGCCCGCCCGCTCCCCATAACCCTTAATTCCCTTATTGGTTAAAAATCTATCGATCTGTGATTTGAATACATTCAATGAGCTAGCCTCAACTGCTTCCCTGGGCAGAGAATTCCACAGATTCACAACCCTCTGAGAGAAGAAATTCCTTCTCAACTCGGTTTTAAATTGGCTCCCCCGTATTTTGAGGCTGTGCCCCCGAGTTCTAGTCTCCCCGACTACTGGAAACAACCTCTCTGCCTCTATCTTGTCTATCCCTTTCATTATTTTAAATGTTTCCATAAGATCACCCCTCATCCTTCTGAACTCCAACGAGTAAAGACCCAGTCTACTCAATCTATCATCATAAGGTAAGCCCCTCATCTCCGGAATCAGCCTAGTGAATCGTCTCTGTACCCCCTCCAAGGCTAGTATATCCTTCCTTAAGTAAGGTGACCAAAACTGCATGCAGTACTCCAGGTGCGGCCTCACCAATACCCTGCACAGTTGCAGCAGGACCTCCCTGCTTTTGTACTCCATCCCTCTTGCAAAATTCCATTCGCCTTCCTTATTACCTGCTGTACCTGCAAACTAACTTTTTGGGTTTCATGCACAAGGACTCCCAGGTCCCTCTGCACCGCAGCATGAAAGTGGTCAAATATCCCCAACATCACCTGAAATTGGTCAAATATCCCCAACCTCACCTGAAACTGGTCAAATATCCCCAACATAACCTGAAACTGGTCAGATATCCCCAATATCACCCGAAACTTGTCAAATATCCCCAATATCACCTGAAAGTTGTCAAATATCCCCAATATCACCTGAAAGTGGTCACATATTCCCAACATCACCTGAAACTGGTCAAATATCCCCAACGTGACCTGAAACTGGTCGAATATCGTCAACATCACCCCACACTGGTCATTTATCGTCAACATCACCCGAAACTGGTCAGCTATCCCCAACATCACCTGAAACTGGTCAAAAATCGTCAACATCACCTAAAAGTGGGACCAGTACAAACAGGACGGTCTGAACCTGGGCAGGACCGGAACCAATGTCCGAGGGGGAGTGTTTGCTAGTGCTGTTGGGGAGGAGTTAAACTAATGTGACATGGGGATGGGTACCTATGCAGGGAGACAGAGGGAAATAAAATGGAGTCAGAAGCAAAAGATGGAAAGGAGAATAGTAAAAGTGGAGGGCAGAGAAACCTAAGGGAAAAAACAAAAAGGGCCACATTACAGCAAAATTATAAAGGGGCAAAGTATGTTAGAAAGACAAGCCTGAAGGCTCTGTGCCTCAATGCGAGGAGTATTCGGAATAAGGTGGACGAATTAACTGCGCAGATAGCAGTTAACGGGTATGATGTAATTGGCATCACGGAGACATGGCTCCAGGGTGACCAAGGCTGGGAACTCAACATCCAAGGGTATTCAGCATTTAGGAAGGATAGACAGAAAGGAAAAGGAGGCGGGGTGTCGTTGCCAGTTAAAGAGGAAATTAACGCAACAGTAAGGAGGGACATTAGCCTGGATGATGTAGAATCGGTTAGGGTGGAGCTGCGGAATTCCAAAGGGCAGAAAACGCGAGTGGTAGTTGTGTACAGACCACCAGACAGCAGTAGTGAGGTTGGGGACAGCACCAAACAAGAAATAAGGGATGTGTGCAATAAAGGTACATTGGCGACTAATCTACATATTGATTGGGCTAACCAAACTGGTAGCAATGTGGTGGAAGAGGATTTCCTGGAATGCATTAGGGATGGTTTTCTAGACCAATATGTCGAGGAGCCAACTAGAGAGCTGGCCATCCTAGACTGGGTGATGTGAAATGAGAAGGGACTAATTAGCAATCTTGTTGTGTGAGGCTCCTTGGGGAAGAGTGACCATAATATGGTAGAATTCTTTATTAAGATGGAGAGTGACACAGTTAATTCGGAAACTCGGGTCCAGAACTTAAGGAAAGGTAACTTCGACAGTATGAGGCGTGAATTGGCTAGAATAGACTGGCAAAGGATACTTAAAGCGTTGTCGGTGGATAAGCAATGGCAAACATTTAAAGATAACATGGATGAACTTCAGCAATTGTACTTCCCTGTCTGGAGTAAAAATAAAACAGGGAAGGTGGCTCAACCATGTCTAACAAGGGAAATTAAGGATAGTGTTAAAGCCAAGGAAGAGGCATATAAATTGGATTAAAAAAAGCAACAAACCTGAGGATTGGGAGAAATTTAGAATTCAACAGAGGAGGACTAAGGGTTTAATTAAGAGGGGGTTTAATTAAGAGGGGGAAAATAGTGTACGAAAGGAAGTTTGCAGGGAACATATAAACTGACTCCACAGCTTCTATAAATATGTGAAGAGAAAAAGATTAGTGAAGACAAACATAGGTCCATTGCAGTCGGGTTCAGGTGAATTTATAATGGGGAACAAAGAAATGGCAGACCAGTTGAACAAATACTTCGGTTCTGTCTTCAGGATGGAAGACATAAATAACCTTCCGAATGTACGAGAGAACAATGGGTCTAGTGAGAAGGAGGAACTGAAGGATATCCTCATCAGGCGGGAAATTGTGTTTGGGAAATTGATGGGATCTATTACTACTCGGGGGATCAAGGGGTATGGCGAGAAAGCAGGAAGGGGGTACTGAAGTTTCATGTTCAGCCATGAACTCATTGAATGGCGGTGCAGGCTAGAAGGGCTGAATGGCCTACTCCTGCACCTATTTTCTATGTTTCTATCAAGGCCGATAAATCCCCGGGGCCTGATTGTCTGCATCCCAGAGTACTTAAGGAAGTGGCTATAGAAATATTAGATGCATTGGTGATCATTTTTCAACAGTCTATTGAATCTGGATAAGTTCCTATGGACTGGAGGGTAGCTAATGTAACACCACTTTTTAAAAAAGGAGGGAGAGAGAAAACGGGTAATGATAGACCGGTTAGCCTGACATCAGTAATGGGGAAAATGTTGGAATCAATCATTAAGGATGAAATAGCAGCACATTTGGAAAGCAGTGACAGGTTTGGACCAAGTCAGCATGGATTTATGAAAGGGAAATCATGCTTGCTGAATCTTCTGGAATTTTTTGAGGATCTAACTAGCAGAGTGGAGAAGGGAGAACCAGTGGATATGGTGTATTTGGACTTTCAAAAGGCTTTTGACAAGGTCCCACACAAGAGATTGGTGTGCAAAATCAAAGCGCATGGTATTGGGGGTAATGTACTGACGTGGATAGAGAACTGGTTGGCAAACAGGAAGCAGAGAGTCGGGATAAACGGGTCCTTTTCAGAATGGCAGGCAGTGACTAGTGGAGTGCCGCAGGGCTCAGTGCTGGGACCTCAGCTCTTTACAACATACATTAATGATTTAGATGAAGGAATTGAGTGTAACATCTCCAAGTTTGCGGATGATACTAAACTAGATGGTGGTGTGAGCTTTGAGGAGGATGCTAAGAGGCTGCAGGGTGACGTGGACAGGTTAGGTGAGTGGGCAAATGCATGGCAGATGCAGTATAATGTGGATAAATGTGAGGTTATCTATTTTGGGGGCAAAAACACAAAGGCAGAATATTATCTGGATGGCGGCAGATTAGCAAAAGGGGAAGTGCAACGAGACCTGGTTGTCATGGTTCATCAGTCAGTGAAAGTTGGCATGCAGGTACAGCAGGTGGTGAAGAAGGCAAATGGTATATTGGCCTTCATAGCTAGGGGATTTGAGTATAGGAGTAGGGAGATCTTACTGCAGTTGTACAGGGCCTTAGTGAGGCCTCACCTGGAATATTGTGTTCAGTTTTGCTCTCCTAATCTGAGGAAGGACGTTCTTGCTATTGAGGGAGTGCAGCGAAGGTTCACCAGACTGATTCCAGGGATGACTGGGCTGTCATATGAGGAGAGACTGGATCAACTGGGCCTTTATTCACTGGACTTTAAACGGATGAGAGGAGATCTCATAGAAACGTATAAGATTCTGACGGGACTGGACAGGTTAGATGCGGGAAGAATGTTCCTGATGTTGGGGAAGTCCAGAACCAGAGGACGTAGTCTTAGGATGAGGAGTAGGCCATTTAGGACTGAGATGAGGAGAAACTTCTTCATTCAGAGAGTTGTTAACCTATGGAATTCCCTGCCGCAGAGAGTTGTTGATGCCAGTTCATTGGATATATTCAAGAGCGAGTTAGATATGGCCCTTGCGGCTAAGGGGATCAAGGGGTATGGAGAGAAAGCAGGAAAGGGGTACAGAGGGAATGATCAGCCATGATCTTATTGAATGGCAGTGCAGGCTCCAAGGGCCGAATGGCCTACTCCTGCACCTATTTTCTATGTTTCTATGTAAATATCCCCAACGTCACCTGAAATTGGTCAAATATCCCCAACATCACCTGAAACTGGTCAAATATCCTCAAGATCATCTGAAACTGGTCAAATATCCTGGACTTCACCTGAAACTGGTCAAATATCCCCAACATCACCTGAAGCTGGTCAAATATCCTCAAGATCACCTGAAGCTGGTCAAATATCCTCAAGATCACCTGAAACTGGTCAAATATCCTGAACTTCACCTGAAACTGGTCAAATATCCCCAACATCACTTGAAACTGGTCAAATATCCCCAACATCACCTAAAACTGGTCAAATATCCTCAACATCACCTGAAAGTGGTCAAATATCCTCAACATCACCTGAAACTGGTCAAATATCGTCAGCATCAGCTGAAACTGGTCAAATATCCTCAACATCACACGAAACTGGTCAAATATCGTAAACATCACCTGAAATTGGTCAAATATCGTCAACGTTACCTGAAACTGGTCAAATATCCTCAACATCACCTGAACTGGTCAAATATTCCCAACATCACCTGAAACTGGTCAAATATCCCCATCACTTGAAACTGGTCAAATATCCCCATCACTTGAAACTGGTCAAATATCCCCAACGTCACCTGAAACTGGTCAAATATCCTCAACATCACCTGAAACTAGTCAAATATCCCCAACATTACCCGAAACTGGTCAAATGTCGTCAACATCACCTGAAATTGGTCAAATATCGTCAACGTCACCTGAAACTGGTCAAATATCCTCAACATCACCTGAAACTGGTCAAATATCCTCAACATCACCTGAAACTGGTCAAATATCCTCAACATCACCTGAAACTAGTCAAATATCGGCAACATCACCTGAAACTGGTCAAATATCGTCAACATACACAAGAACATAAGAATTAGGAACAAAAGTAGGCCATCTAGCCCCTTGAGCCTGCTCCGCCATTTAAAAAGATCATGGCTAATCTGGCCGTGGACTCAGCTCCACTTACCCGCCCGCTCCCCATAACCTTTAATTCCCTTATTGGTTAAAAATCTATCGATCTGTGATTTGAATACATTCAATGAGCTAGCCTCAACTGCTTCCCTGGGCAGAGAATTCCACAGATTCACAACCCTCTGAGAAAAGAAATTCCTTCTCAACTCGGTTTTAAATTGGCTCCCCCGTATTTTGAGGCTGTGCCCCCGAGTTCTAGTCTCCCCGACTACTGGAAACAACCTCTCTGCCTCTATCTTGTCTATCCCTTTCATTATTTTAAATGTTTCCATAAGATCACCCCTCATCCTTCTGAACTCCAACGAGTAAAGACCCAGTCTACTCAATCTATCATCATAAGGTAAGCCCCTCATCTCCGGAATCAGCCTAGTGAATCGTCTCTGCACCCCCTCCAAGGCTAGTATATCCTTCCTTAAGTAAGGTGACCAAAACTGCACGCAGTACTCCAGGTGCGGCCTCACCAATACCCTGTACAGTTGCAGTAGGACCTCCCTGCTTTTGTACTCCATCCCTCTTGCAAAATTCCATTCGCCTTACTTATTACCTGCTGTACCTGCAAACTAACTTTTTGGGTTTCATGCACAAGGACTCCCAGGTCCCTCTGCACCGCAGCATGAAACTGGTCAAATATCGTCAACATCACCTGAAACTGGTCAAATATCCCCAACATCACCTGAAACTGGTCAAATATCCCCAACATCACCTGAAACTGGTCAAATATCGTCAACATCACCTGAAACTGGTCAAATATCCCCAACATCACCTGAAACTGGTCAAATATCCCCAACATCACCTGAAACTGGTCAAATATCCCCAACATCACCTGAAACTGGTCAAATATCCCCAACATCACCTGAAACTGGTCAAATATCCCCAATATCACCTGAAACTGGTCAAATATCGTCAACATCACCTGAAACTGGTCAAATATCGTCAACATCACCTGAAACTGGTCAAATATCGTCAACATCACCTGAAACTGGTCAAATATTCCCAACATCATCTGAAACTGGTCAAATATCCCCAACATCACCTGAAACTGGTCAATTATCCCCAACATCACCTGAAACTGGTCAAATATCCCCAACATCACCTGAAATTGGTCAAATATCGTCAACATCACCTGAAACTGGTCAAATATCCCCAACATCACCTGAAACTGGTCAAATATCCCCAACATCACCTGAAACTGGTCAAATATCCCCAACATCACCTGAAACTGGTCAAATATCCCCAACATCACCTGAAACTGGTCAAATATCCCCAATATCACCTGAAACTGGTCAAATATCGTCAACATCACCTGAAACTGGTCAAATATCGTCAACATCACCTGAAACTGGTCAAATATCGTCAACATCACCTGAAACTGGTCAAATATTCCCAACATCATCTGAAACTGGTCAAATATCCCCAACATCACCTGAAACTGGTCAATTATCCCCAACATCACCTGAAACTGGTCAAATATCCCCAACATCACCTCAAACAAGAAATAAGGGATGTGTGCAATAAAGGTACAGCAGTAATCATGGGCGACTTTAATCTACATATGGATTGGGCGAACCTAACTGGTAGCAATGCGGTGGAGGAGGATTTCCTGGAGTGTATTAGGGATGGTTTTCTAGGCCAATATGTCGAGGAACCAACCAGGGAGCTGGCCATCCTAGACTGGGTGATGTGTAATGAGAAGGGACTAATTAGCAACTTGTTGTGCGAGGCCTCTTGGGGAAAAGTGACCATAATGTGGCAGAATTCTTTATTAAGATGGAGAGTGGCAAAGTTAATTCAGAACCTAGGGTCGTGAACTTAAGGAAAGGTAACTTCGATGGTATGAGGCGTGAATTGGCGAGAATAGATTGGCAAAGGATACTCAAAGGGTTGACGGAGGATAAGCTATGGCAAACATTTAAAGATCACATGGATGAACTTCAGCAATTGTTCATCCCTGTCTGAAGTAAAAATAAAACTGGGAAGGTAACTCAACCATGGCTAACAAAGGAAATTAAGGATAGTGTTAAAGCCAAGGATATAAATTGGCTAGAAAAAGCAACAAACCTGAGGACTGGGAGAAATGTAGAATCTAGTAGAGGAGGACAAAGGGTTTAATTAGGAGGGGGACAATAGAGTATGAGAGGAAGCTTGCAGGTAATATAAAAACTGACTGCAAAAGCTTCTATAAATATGTGAAGAGAAATAGATTAGTAAAGACAAATGTAGGTCCCTTGCAGTTGGATTCATGTGAATTTATAATGAGGAACAAAGAAATGGCAGACCAATTGAACCAATACTTCTGTTCTGTCTTCACGAAGGAAGATACAAATAACTTTCCGAAGGTACTAGGGGACAGTGGGTCTAGTGAGAAGGAGGAACTGAAGGATATCCTTATTAGGCGGGAAATTGTGTTAAGTAAATTGGGATTGAAGGCCATAAATCCCCGGGGTCTGATGGTCTGCATCCCAGAGTACTCAAGGAAGTGGCCCTAGAAATAGTGGATGCATTGGTGATCATTTTCCAACAGTCTATCGACTCTGGATCAGTTCCTATGGACTGGAGGGTAGCTAATGTAACACCACTTTTTAAAAAAGGAGGGAGAGAGAAAACGGATAATTATAGACCGGTTAGCCTGACATCAGTAGCGGGGAAAATGTTGGAATCAACCATTAAGAATGAAATAACAGCGCAGCTGGAAAGCAGTGACAGGATCGGTCCAAGTCAGCATGGATTTATGAAAGGGAAATTATGCTTGACGAATCTTCTGGAATTTTTTGAGAATGTAACTAGCTATGTGGACAAGGGAGAACCAGTGGATGTGGTGTATTTGGATTTTTAACAGGCTTTTGACAAGGTCCTGCACAAGAGATTGGTGTGCAATATCAAAGCACATGGTATTGGGGGTAATATACTGTCGTGGATAGGGAACTGGTTGGCAGACAGGAAGCAGAGAGTCGGGATAAATGAGTCCTTTTCAGAATGGCAAGCAGTGACTAGTGGAGTGCCGCAGGGCTCATTGCTGGGACCCCAGCTCTTTACAATGTACATTAACGATTTAGATGAAGGAATAGAGTGTAATATCCATTTTGGGGGCAAAACACGAAGGCAGAATATTATCTGAATGGCGGCAGACTAGGAAAACGGGAGGTGCAACGAGACCTGGGTGTCATGGTTCATCAGTCACCAAAAGTGAGATACAGCAGGTACAGCAGGCGGTAAAGAAGGCAAATGGTATGTTGGCCTTCACAGCTCGGGGATTTGAATATAGAAGCAGGGAGGTCTTAATGCAGCTATACAGGACCTTAGTGAGGCCTCACCTGGAATATTGTGTTCAGTTTTGGTCTCCTAGTCTGAGGAAGGACGTTCTTGCTATTGAGGGAGTGCAGCGAAAGTCCACCAGACTGATTCCAGGGATGGCTGGGCTGTTGTATGAGGAGAGACTGGATCAACTGGGCCTTTATTCACTGGAGTTTAGAAGGATGAGAGGGGATTTCATCGAAACATGTAAGATTCTGACGGGGCTGGACAAAATAGATGCGGGAAGAATGTTCCCGACGATGGGGAAGTCCAGAACCAGGGGACATAGTCTTAGGATAAGGGGTAGGCTATTTAGGACTGAGATGAGGAGAAACTTCTTCACTCAGAGAATTGTTAACCTGTGGAATTCCCTGCCGCAGATTGTTATTGATGCCAGTTCACTGGATATATTCAAGAGGGAGTTACATATAGCCCTTACGGTTAAGGGGATCAAGGGGTATGGAGAGAAAGCAGGAAAGGGGTACTGAAGGAATGATCAGCCATGATCTTATTGAATGGTGGTGCAGGCTCGAAGGCTGAATGGCCTACTCCTGCACCTATTTTCTATGTTTCTATGTTTCTGTGAAACTGGTCAAATATCATCAACATCACCCGAAACTTGTCAAATATCCCCAACGTCACCTGAGACTGGTCAAATATCCCCAACATCACCCGAAACTTGTCAAATATCCCCAACTTCACCTGAAACTGGTCAAATATCGTCAACATCACCTGAAACTGGCCAAATATCCCCAACATTACCTGAAACTGGTCAAATATCGTCAACATCACGTGAAACTCGTCAAATATCCCCAACATCACTCGAAGCTGGTCAAATATCGTCAACATCTCCTGAAACTGGTCAAATATCCCCAACATCACCTGAAACTGGTCAAATATCCCCCTCAGCATCACCAGCAACGCCCACGTCCCGATTATAGTATTTTTCAATTAAATGATTGGATTTATCTTTGCCGCTTCTGTTCTGCAGGTCACCATTTCAAAGCCCACAAAGCTGTCCTTGCTGCCTGCAGCCAGTTCTTCTGCCGCTTTTTCCAGGATTTCAGGGAGGAGCCCTTGGTTGAGATCGAAGGTGAGTTTTCCCACCAACAGCAACTACTTCACAGAGACAATCTGAAATGATGAAGGCGATTTGGTCCTCGTGGCTCCTCCCTGCTTAGAGACCCCTAATTTCCCACCCCCCCCACCCGCATCCCAGCACAGCTTCCTCTTGATTGACGTTTTCCCTTACTGCCCGCCCAGGAGCCCATTCCGAGTATGGGTCACTCTTTCTGTGTGATGACGTCCAAAATTTGCCGTTTACACATTGGCACAATAAATGAAAGGAGTTGATAGCTTAGATGTAGAGAAAGTGTTTCCACTTGTGGGGAGACCAAAGCGCGGGGCAATAGATATAAGATATAAATGCAATAGGGAATTCAGGAGAAACTTCTTTAGCCAGAAATTGGTTAGAATGTGGAACTCGCTACCAGAGGGAGTGGTTGAGGTGAATAGCACAGATATATTTAAGGGGAAGCTGGATAAATGAGGGCGAAAGCAATAGAAGGTTAAGCTGATAGGATTAAAAGAAAAAAAAGACTTGCATTTATATAGCGCCTTTCACTTTTGGTGGAGTAGTCACTGTTGTAATGTGAGAAACGCGTCAGCCAACTTGTGCACAGCAAGCTCCCACAAACAGCAATGACCAGATAATCTGTTTTTGTTATGTTGATTGTTAGACGAAGTGGGGTGGTAGGAGGCTCGTCTGGAGCATAATCACCGGCATGGACCATAAGAACATAAGAACATAAGAATTAGGAACAGGAGTAGGCCATCTAGCCCCTCGAGCCTGCTCCGCCAGTCAACAAGATCATGGCTGATCTGGCCGTGGACTCAGCTCCACTTACCCGCCCGCTCCCCATAACCCTTATTTCCCTTATTGGTTAAAAATCTATCTATCTGTGACTTGAATACATTCAATGAGCTAGCCTCAACTGCTTCCTTGGGCAGAGAATTCCACAGATTCACAACCCTCTGGGAGAAGAAATTCCTTCTCAACTCGGTTTTAAATTGGCTCCCCCGTATTTTGAGGCTGTGCCCCCTAGTTCTAGTCTCCCCGACCAGTGGAAACAACCTCTCTGCCTCTATCTTGTCTATCCCTTTCATTATTTTAAATGTTTCTATAAGATCACCCCTCATCCTTCTGAACTCCAACGAGTAAAGACCCATTCTACTCAATCTATCATCATAAGGTAACCCCCTCATCTCCGGAATCAGCCTAGTGAATCGTCTCTGTACCCCTTCCAAAGCTAATATATCCTTCCTTAAGTAAGGTGACCAAAACTGCACGCAGTACTCCAGGTGCGGCCTCACCAATACCCTGTACAGTTGCAGCAGGACCTCCCTGTTTTTGTACTCTATCCCTCTCGCAATGAAGGCCAACATTCCATTCGCCTTCCTGATTACCTGCTGCACCTGCAAACTAACTTTTTGGGACAAAAAGAGTTTCATGCACAAGGACCCCCAGGTCCCTCTGCACCGCAGCATGTTGTAATTTCTCCCCATTCAAATAATATTCCCTTTTACTGTTTTTTTTCCCAAGGTGGATGACCTCACACTTTCCGACATTGTATTCCATCTGCCAAACCTTAGCCCATTCGCTTAACCTATCTAAATCTCTTTGCAGCCTCTCTGTGTCCTCTACACAACCCGCTTTCCCACTAATCTTTGTGTCATCTGCAAATTTTGTTACACTACCCTCTGTCCCCTCTTCCAGGTCATCTATGTATATTGTAAACAGTTGTGGTCCCAGCACCGATCCCTGTGGCACACCACTAACCACCGATTTCCAACCCGAAAAGGACCCATTTATCCCGACCAGCTGGGCCGAATGGCCTGTTTCTGTGCTGTACATTTCCTGTAATAACAAACATCATCAGGTGTTTCACCAGGGGGAGTAGGGGAATTACACACCCAGCAGATATTTAGGGACGTGAACACAGGTACGGTCGAAGAGGGAAGCGTAGAGGAGTTTGGGAACAAGTTCAGGTTTGTGTCAGGTGGGTAGTTGGGAGGCAGGCGAGGAGGGAGTGCCGGAGATCCAAGCCTGGAGATGGTGACGGCGCGGATGAAGGTTTCTGCAGGAGCGGAGGGCGGCGCTTTCATGCAACTTCCAGCCGCCAACTTTAGAGCAACAGTGGCGAAGATCCCGGGAGCATCTTATCCGCCAACGCCCTTGGGCTCCCAATCACCAATCCTGTCGTGACCATCTGCCACTCCAGCACCAGTGAATGATGGGGCCTGAATTTCTGCAGGTGAACGTTGGCAAGATAGGAGACAACAGTGATGGGTTCCCAGCAGAAGCAGTTGAGAACGGAGGCCTTGCTGATGGGTAGCATGTAGGGTTCGAAGCTGTGCTCGCAGTCAAACCAGGCACGCTGTTGTCAGCTGCAAGTAAATGAATAACTGTGGCAGCGGAGGGAGGGGCTAACAGGTGAAATATCTCGTGGGAACCGAGCAGGTTGGCTGCTGTCTTGCCAATGGAGCAATTTCTGGCTCCTCCATGCCTTGGTGCCGGGTAAGCAGTCGGTTGTTACAGGGACAGTCGTGTGGTTAAGGCTAGCGGCACAGACGCAGACTTCGGTCCTGTCATTATTCATATGGTGACCTACTGTAATTTTCCTGATTAAATTTCACTGACACAATGTCCGGTCCCTCCACCAACTTGCTTCCTATGTCCGTCTGCAGCTAATCTAATCGGCTGACCGCAGAGAGTTGGATGAAAGGACCGGATTTCAATTTGAGTTTGTCTAAAACCCACAAATACCCAGTGCACTCAGAACAGATCCAATAGCAATTGTACGCTTTGCAGCTTTATCCATTAATGCACAGCAAGGGACTGAGCTGTCCCTGTCCTGGGAGTGTTTGATGGGACAGTGTAGAGGGAGCTTTACTCTGTATCTAACCCAAGCTGTCCCTGTCCTGGGAGTGTTTGATGGGACAGTGTAGAGGGAGCTTTACTCTGTATCTAACCCGTGCTTTACCTGCCATGGGAGTGTTTGATGAGACAGTGTAGAGGAAGCTTTACTCTGTATTTAACCCCGTGCTGTACCTGCCCTGGGAGTGTTTGATGAGACAGTGTAGAGGGAGCTTTACTCTATATCTCATCATCATCATCACAGGCAGTCCCTCGAAGCGAGGATGACTTGCTTCCACGCCTAACAGGGATGAGTTCACAGGTGTTTCAATGAAGGACCTAATATTCCAGATCCCGAACTACATCTTGAAGGGTGGAAGATGCCTGTGCGTGGATTTTTTTAACACCAGCCACAACACGGGCTTGACAGAGCTAGGTCTTGGTCCAGTGGCAAGGGTTAACCAAGACGACTGGAGACCAGTTCTGCTGCACGGACCTTGTGCGCGCACATATCGCAGTGTGGGCTGGCTCCTGCTGACCCTGGGCCCTCGCCTATCCTGGGCCCCGATGAGATCCCTCTACGAACTCTTGCCGCTCCTTTGCCCCGACTGCACTGCTCCTGCTGTACCTGCCCGCACTGCAGTCAGCCGTCGCCCACCTGCAACAGCACGCGCTACTCCCTGCATTGCTATGCTGCCGCGCGCCGCTCCCTCTTTTGGCCCCAGCATATTAAAACTGTGCTGGTGAAAGGGTCTGTTCTCTGCCCAAGAGTTCAATGGTCGCCATACAATTTAAGAATCTTACTTCCTTACTTAAAAATCAACGGTTAAAATTGAACATTGGGCTATAATTTGCTGTGGCTGGGCATTTAACAGCGTCTGCTGTGAGTTAGACTGGTCTTTGCACATTTCGCTTTATACATTTTTTATGTGGCAAGTCGCTGAAAGTGGAAGCTGTGTTATCTCCTTAACAGTGCAAGGTCTGAGAAGAAAGTGCAAAGTAGAGTGGGCGAATTCAATGTCTGATCAGATACAGGGAGGGAAAGAAAAACAGCATTTATAGAGAGAGTTAAAAAAGAGACAGAAAGGAAATGTAAAAAAAAATTAACTTTTTCAAACCCTGTGCTGTACCTGCCCTGGGAGTGTTTGATGGGACAGTGTAGAGGGAGCTTTACTCTGTATCTAACCCGTGCTGTACCTGCCCTGGGAGTGTTTGATGGGACAGTGTAGAGGGAGCTTTACTCTGTATCTAACCCGTGCTGTACCTGCACTGGGAGTGTTTGATGGGACAGTGCAGAGGGAGCTTTACTCTGTATCTAACCCGTGCTGTACCTGCCCTGGGAGTGTTTGATGGGACAGTGTAGAGGGAGTTTTACTCTGAGTCGAACCCCGTGCTGTACCCCTGGGAGTGTTTGATGGGACAGCTAGGAGTGTTTGTTGGAACTGGGTGCCAGTAAGCATATTACAAAATTAATTAAACGATAACTACAGCTCACACCAACAGTATGCAGAGGGGCCTTTTACTGTCAGAGTGAGCTGTGAAATATCCACCACACCTTGATGAAAGAAAGAATCCATCAGGACTTGAAATACAAAGTGGGTCCGTCAACTCCTGAATTGGGAAAAGACTGGTTAACAGTTCAGCTGTGGGCTCTTTGTTGGAACTGTATGGCCAATGAGTTTAATGACTATTTCATTGGAGTAAAACCATTTCCACCGTAGAGGGAAGTAAAAACTTCTTGGAATGCTGATCTCCCAGCTCCATCCCAGATCATCAGCAACTCACCCAAAACTTCTCCGTCTACAACCTGCCCCATTTGCCCCGTACCACTATCCTTGTCCATCTCCTGTGGGTCCGTGTCGCTCAGCACATCAAATTCAAAATCCTTGTCCACATTTATAATTCCTTCTGCCCCCCCGCCGCCCCCCCCCCCCCCCCAACATTTCCCTGTGCAACATCTCAAGGGGGTCGAAATTGGTTTACGCCCCGTTTGCGGGCGGTAACCGAGGCGATGCGGGTCTTCCTGCACCCCGGCTGGGAAATTCAGGTCACCGCCCGTCACAGGAAGTGGAGCTTAATGTCGCCCGCTCCACTTCCTCTGGGGGCGAGATCGGGGCGCTGCCCAGGGGCATCGTGGAGCGCTATGTGGCCTCTCCACGTATCACTGATGCGTTTCCACGTCCCTCCCCTTCCGCAGGCCCTTTGATGGGCTCCACTGGGCCACCAGGACTAAGGGGTTCTGTGGCCGCAGCCCGGCACGAAAGCAGAGTATCCTATCGGGCTGCATGATTGCGGCCCGGACCCCACGAAAGGAGCAGCAAATCTCCCGACAGGTAAGGGAGGGAAAATAGAAAATGGGGGCGCTGGGTGCATCGCACCTCCCCTTTAAGGTTCGCCCCGCGATGGGTGAGCGGCCCGCTTCGCGATCCGTGAGGCTGGCATGGACATCGCCCGCGGCGGCCTTTTAGGGCGTTGCCCAATTCCTGCCGCGGGCCGAAAAGGGGTCGGCGTGCACAGTGATGATGTCATCGGCAGAGGCGCGGCGAGCCAGGGTGCTACAGTGTGTTCACGCTACTGCTAACTCCTGCGCAGTTTCGCGGGAGCTGGTAGCGCCCCCCCCCAGCGCCCCCCGCCCCCCCCCCCCCCTCCCTCCTCTTGGGAGGCGCAGAACAAGGGAACTTCGGCCCCAAGCTCTCTGTCTCAGCCCTTGGCCTCTCAGTCTTGCATGTCTACCTTTGTGTACTTACCCCTATCCCCCCCCCCCCCCTCCCCATATTCCTCTGCTGGTGGCAGAACCTTCAACTGTTTCAGCCATACTGCCTGCAGCTCCCTGTCTAACCCTTCCCTCCCTTGCGCTTTCTCTCCCTCCCTTCCTTGATTCCGTCTCTCTTCAATATTCTCTCTCAAAAATCCCTCCTATTACCGCTCAGCTTCAGTGCAGCACCTTGGGATGTAAACTGTCTTCATGGTGCCATATCAAGACGTTCCTCTTGACATGGAGAGCGATCAACTTGTGAAATAGTCTCCCACATAAGAGCAGTGGAGGTATCTATAAGAAGTAGGGGCAAGAGTAGGCCATAGGTCCCTCGAGCCTGCTTCGCCATTCATCATCATCAAACCACAGGCAGTCCCTCGGGGTCAAGAATGACTTGCTTCCACACTAAAAACAAGTACTCAGGGGATCCAAGACGACTGGAGATCAGACTCCGCCACATGTGCCAATACATACACACAAACTCAAACATACTCCTACCATCCTCCTTCCCACAGGACCTCTCTCTATGTGGAATTCATAGTATGCAATGTGAGCCTCACGACCTCACAGCCTCGCTATTGGCCTGTGCTGTACCTTCCCTTGGTGCTCCACCTCTGGGCTCCGACCTCTCCGCTCCTCAACCGTCCTCTCCATTCCGCTTCCTATCTCCGGACCTTGCCGGTCCCGACCTCCGGACCTCGCCCTTCACGACCTCTGGACCTCAGCTCCACTTTACTGCCCGATCCTTATATCCCTTGATTCCCCCAGAGTCCAAAAATCTATCGATCTGTCTTGAATATACTCAAATGACTCCGCATCCACAGCCCTCTGTGGCAGAGAATTCCAAACATTCACAACCCTTTGAGCGAAGAAATTTCTTACCTCAGTCCAAATGGCCAAACCTTTGTACAGACACTCTAACCCCTAGTTCTAGACTCTTCAGCCAGGGGAAACAACCTTTCAGCATCTACCCTGTCAATCCCCTTCAGAATTTTAGAAGTTTCAATAAGATCACGTCTCATTCTTCACAACTCTGGAGAGTATAGGCCCAATCTACTCAATCTCTCTTCATAGGACAACCCTCTCATCCAAGGAATCAACCCGCAACGACCGTTGTATCATCGAAGAAGCAATGGGAGGCTACAGTGGGGAGACGGCGGGCTCCTTCTCGATGGGGGAACTAAGCTGGGGACCCCGCAGCCTTGCACCTCTGCAACCTCCCTGCGTTTCTAACTGCAGGTTGTGTGGTAAGAGGCCCGGGGAAAGAGTGAGCCTGAGCAAGTTGTGATGAGGCTTGATTTGAAGCAGTGTAGATATGGCCGTACCAAGTTTTTTGACACCGGTTGCTCTGTGGTCTCAGGGGTGAGTAACCTGGCGTTTCGACATCTGATCGAGTTTACCTACACTGCCAAGCTGATGGTGCTGCAGGAAGAGGAGGCGAGTGACGTGTGGAAGGCGGCGGAATACTTGCAAATGGAAGAGGCGATGAAAGCACTCAACAACCGGTAACAAAGCGCTTGCGCGGTTTTCTGCCGTTTACTCTGCTGGAGGCTAGTGCTGGGGTACAGACTGGATGGGCTGAACGGCCTCCTTCTCTGCTGTATCATTCTATGAGTTCGATGGCTGCTGGCAGCCCTCCTGCTCGGGAAGCCACTCGTAGTGTGTGTGAGATCCGAGCTATTAAAGCCTAGGATTTACAGATGGACGCCACTTTAAGAGCCGTGGGGAAATCCAGGCTCATCATAGAATGATACAGCACAGGAGGACATTTGGCCCATCGCGCCTGTGTCGGCAAAAATTTGCATTTGTACAGCACCTGATCATATCTCTCAAATGCCCCACAATGCATCTCAGACATTGCATTACTGTGGCATGCAGTGACTAGTTATTCAAATACATGCTGCAACCAATTTGCGCATAGGTAGAGCCCGCAAACAGCGGTGGGGTGAATGACATGTTTTGGTGGCGGTGTTTGAGGGAGAATGTGGCCCAGTACATTAAACATAAGAACATAAGAAATAGGAACAGGAGTAGGCCATAAGGTCCCTCGAGCCTGCTCCGCCATTCAATAAGATCATGGCTGATCTGACCATGGACTCAGCTCCACTTCCCCGCCCGCTCCCCATAACCCTCATCCTCTTATCATTTACATAGAAACATAGAAAATAGGTGCAGGAGTAGGCCATTCGGCCCTTCGAGCCTGCACCGCCATTCAATGAGTTCATGGCTGAACATGCAACCTCAGTACCCCATTCCTGCTTTTTTGCCATACCCCTTGATTCCCCCTAGTAGTAAGGATTACATCTAACTCCTTTTTGAATATATTATGTGAATTGGCCTCAACAACTTTCTGTTGGAGAGAATTCCACAGGTTCACCACTCTCTGGGTGAAGAAGTTTCTCCTTATTTCGGTCCTAAATGTTTTACCCCTTATCCTTAGACTGTGATCCCTGGTTCTGGACTTCCCCAACATTAATAAGAGCATAAGAACATATTAACAGTTTAAGAAACTGTCTATCTCTGTCTTAAATTTATTCAATGTCCCAGCTTCCACAGCTCTCTGAGGCAGCAAATTCCACAGATTTACAACCCTCTGAGAGAAGAAATTTGTCCTCAACTCAGTTTTAAATGGGTGGCCCCCTATTCTAAGATCATGCCCTCTAGTTCTAGTCTCCCCTATCAGTGGAAACATCCTCTCTGCATCCACTTGTCAAAACCCCCTCATAATCTGATACGTTTCAGTAAGATCACCTCTCATTCTTCTGAATACAATGAGTAGAGGCCCAACCTACTCAACCTTTCCTCATAAGTCAACCCCCTCATCCCCGGAATCAACCTAGTGAATCTTCTCTGAATTGCCTCCAAAACAAATATATCCTTTCGCAAATATGGAAACCAAAACTGCATGCAGTATTCCAGGTGTGGCCTCACCAATACCCTGTATAACTGTAGCAAAACTTCCCTGCTTTTATACTCCATCTCCTTTGCAATAAAGGCCAAGATTCCATTGGCCTTCCTGATCACTTGCTGTACCAGCATACTATCCTTTTGTGTTTCATGCACAAGTACCCCCAGGTCCTGCTGTACTGCAGTACTTTGCAATCTTTCTCCATTTAAATAATAACTTGCTCTTTGATTTTTTTCTGCCAAAGTGCATAACCTCACACTTTCCAACATTATACTTCATCTGCCAAATTTTTGCCCACTCACTTAGCCTGCCTATGTCCTTTTGCAGATTTTTTTGTATCCTCCTCACACATTGCTTTTCTTCCCATCTTTGTATCGTCAGCTACGTTACAATCAGTCCCTTCTTCCAAGTCGTTAATATAGATTGTAAATAGTTAGGGTCCCAGCACTGATCCCTGCAGCACCCCACTAGTTACTGGTTGTCAACCAGAGAATGAACCATTTATCCTGACTCTCTGTTTTCTGTTCATTAGTCAATCTTCTATCCATGCTAATATATTACCTTCAACCCCATGAACTTTTATCTTGTGCAGTAACCTTTTATGTGGCACCTTGTCAAATGCCTTCTAGAAGTCCAAATACACCACATCCATTGGTTCCCCTTTATCCACCCTATTTGTTACATCCTCAAAGAGTTCCAGCAAATTTGTCAAACATGACTTCCCCTTCATAAATCCATGCTGACTCTGCATGCCCTTGTTTGAATGGGTCATTTATCTCATTGTTGTTTTAGCAATCCGACAAAAAGTCACCGCACTTCAAAGTCATTCACTGAAGACGTTTGAGAGCAGTGGTGGAGTGCTCCATCGATGCCCTCTTCCTTTTCTCTAGCCAAGGCCCATTTGAATTAAAGATATTTATTTGCACTTTTAAGTTTGGGGATATTCTTCCTTCCTCTGCAATGTTCGTGTGCTGTTTCTATTGCCTGTCCCACTCACTGTCCACTGTCCCACTCACTGTCCCCTGTCCCACTCACTGTCCACTGTCCCGCTCACTGTCCCACACTCACTGTTCCACACTCACTGTCCCACTCACTGTCCCACACTCACTGTCCCGCTCATTGTCCCACATTCACTGTCCCACACTCACTGTTCCACACTCACTGTCCCACTCACTGTTCCACACTCACTGTCCTGCTCATTGTCTCACATTCACTGTCCCACACTCACTGTTCCACACTCACTGTCCCACTCACTGTTCCACACTCACTGTCCCGCTCACTGTCCCACTCATTGTCCCACATTCACTGTCCCACTCACTGTTCCACACTCACTGTCCCATTCACTGTTCCACACTCACTGTCCCGCTCATTGTCCCTCATTCACTGTCCCACACTCACTGTTCCACACTCACTGTCCCACACTCACTGTTCCACACTCACTGTCCCGCTCATTGTCCCTCATTCACTGTCCCACTCATTGTCCCACACTCACTGTTCCACACTCACTGTCCCACACTCACTGTCCCACACTCACTGTTCCACTCACTGTTCCACTCACTGTCCCACACTCACTGTCCCCGCTCACTGTCCCACTCACTGTTCCACACTCACTGTCCCACACTCACTGTCCCACACTCACTGTCCCACACTCACTGTCCCGCTCACTGTCCCACTCACTGTTCCACACTCACTGTCCCACATTCACTGTCCCACACTCACTGTCCCGCTCACTGTCCCACACTCACTGTCCCCGCTCACTGTCCCACACTCACTGTCTCCGCTCACTGTCCCACACTCACTGTTCCACACTCACTGTCCCGCTCACTGTCCCACACTCACTGTCCCACACTCACTGTCCCCGCTCACTGTCCCACACTCACTGTTCCACACTCACTGTCCCGCTCACTGTTCCACACTCACTGTCCCGCTCACTGTTCCACACTCACTGTCCCACTCACTGTCCCACTCACTGTCCCACTCACTGTTCCACACTCACTGTCCCACTCACTGTTCCACATTCACTGTCCCACACTCACTGTCCCACACTCACTGTCCTGCTCACTGTCCCGCTCACTGTCCCACACTCACTGTCCCACACTCACTGTCCCACACTCACTGTCCCACTCACTGTTCCACTCACTGTCCCGCTCACTGTGCCACACTCACTATCCCGCTCACTGTCCCACATTCACTGTCCCACAGTCAATGTCCCGCTCACTGTCCTGCTCACTGTTCCACACTCACTGTCCCACACTCACTGTCCCACACTCACTGTCCCACACTCACTGTCCCGCTCACTGTCCCACATTCACTGTCCCACATTCACTGTCCCACACTCACTGTCCCACACTCACTGTCCCACACTCACTGTCCCACATTCACTGTCCCACACTCACTGTCCCACACTCACTGTCCCGCTCACTGTCTCACACTCACTGTCCCACACTCACTGTCCCACACTCACTGTCCCACGCTCACTGTCTCACACTCACTGTCCCACACTCACTGTCCCACATTCACTGTCCCACACTCACTGTCCCACACTCACCGTCCCGCTCACTGTCCCACACTCACTGTCCCACACTCACTATCCTGCTCATTGTCCCACATTCACTGTCCCACATTCACTGTCCCACAGTCACTGTCCTGCTCACTGTCCCACTCACTGTCCCACACTCACTGTCCCGCTCACTGTTCCACACTCACTGTCCCACACTCACCGTCCCGCTCACTGTCCCACATTCACTGTCCCACTCACTGTTCCACACTCACTGTCCCACTCACTGTCCCACTCACTGTCCCGCTCACTGTCCCCTGTCCCGCTCACTGTCCCCTGTCCAGCTCACTGTCCCACTCACTGTCCCATACTCACTGTCCCATACTCACTGTCCCATACTCACTGTCCCGCTCACTGTTCCACTCACTGTCCCACTCACTGTCCCACACTCACTGTCCCGCTCACTGTCCCACACTCACTGTCCCACACTCACTGTCCCACACTCACTGTCCCACTCACTGTTCCACACTCACTGTTCCACACTCACTGTCCTGCACTCACTGTCCCACTCACTGTTCCACTCACTGTTCCACTCACTGTCCCACTCACTGTCCTACACTCACTATTCCACTCACTGTCCCACACTCACTGTCCCACACTCACTGTCCCGCTCACTGTTCCACACTCACTGTTCCACACTCACTGTTCCACACTCACTGTCCTGCACTCACTGTTCCACTCACTGTTCCACTCACTGTTCCACTCACTGTCCCACTCACTGTCCCACACTCACTGTCCCGCACTCACTGTCCCACTCACTGTCCCACTCACTGTCCCACTCACTGTCCCACACTCACTGTCCCGCTCACTGTCCCGCTCACTGTCCCACACTCTCTGTCCCACTCACTGTTCCACACTCACTGTCCCGCTCATTGTCCCGCTCACTGTCCCACACTCACTGTCCCGCTCACTGTTCCACACTCACTGTTCCACACTCACTGTCCTGCACTCACTGTCCCACTCACTGTCCCACTCACTGTCCCACACTCACTGTCCCGCTCATTGTCCCACACTCACTGTCCCACACTCACTGTCCCCACTCACTGTCCCACTCACTGTCCCACACTCACTGTCCCGCTCACTGTCCCACATTCACTGTCCCCGCTCACTGTCCCACACTCACTGTCCCGCTCACTGTCCCACACTCACTGTCCCGCTCACTGTCCCACATTCACTGTCCCCGCTCACTGTCCCACACTCACTGTCCCCGCTCACTGTCCCACACTCACTGTCCCGCTCACTGTCCCACACTCACTGTCCCGCTCACTGTCCCACACTCACTGTCCCCGCTCACTGTCCCACACTCACTGTTCCACACTCACTGTCCCGCTCACTGTTCCACACGCACTGTCCCACTCACTGTTCCACACTCACTGTCCCGCTCACTGTTCCACATTCACTGTCCCACACTCACTGTCCTGCTCACTGTCCCGCTCACTGTCCCACACTCACTGTCCCACACTCACTGTCCCACACTCACTGTCCCGCTCACTGTCCCACACTCACTGTCCCACACTCACTGTCCCACACACTGTCCCACTCACTGTCCCACACTCACTGTCCCACACTCACTGTCCCACACTCACTGTCCCACACTCACTGTCCCACATTCACTGTCCCGCTCACTGTCCCACATTCACTGTCCCGCTCACTGTCCCACACTCACTGTCCCGCTCACTGTCCCACACTCACTGTCCCGCTCACTGTCCCACACTCACTGTCCCACACTCACTGTTCCACACTCACTGTTCCACATTCACTGTCCCGCTCACTGTCCCACACTCACTGTCCCACACTCACTGTTCCACACTCACTGTTCCACACTCACTGTCCCGCTCACTGTTCCACACTCACTGTCCCGCTCACTGTCCCGCTCACTGTCCCACATTCACTGTCCCACACTCACTGTCCCGCTCACTGTCCCCTGTCCCACTCACTGTCCACTGTCCCGCCCACTGTTCCACACTCACTGTCCCACTCACTGTCCCACTCACTGTCCACTGTCCCACTCACTGTCCCACTCACTGTCCACTGTCCCGCTCACTGTCCCACTCACTGTTCCACACTCACTGTCCCACTCACTGTCCCACATTCACTGTCCCGCTCACTGTCCCACATTCACTGTCCCGCTCACTGTCCCACACTCACTGTCCCGCTCACTGTCCCACACTCACTGTCCCGCTCACTGTCCCACACTCACTGTTCCACACTCACTGTTCCACACTCACTGTCCCGCTCACTGTTCCACACTCACTGTCCCGCTCACTGTCCCGCTCACTGTCCCACATTCACTGTCCCACACTCACTGTCCCGCTCACTGTCCCCTGTCCCACTCACTGTCCACTGTCCCGCCCACTGTTCCACACTCACTGTCCCACTCACTGTCCCACTCACTGTCCACTGTCCCACTCACTGTCCCACTCACTGTCCACTGTCCCGCTCACTGTCCCACTCACTGTTCCACACTCACTGTCCCACTCACTGTCCCGCTCACTGTCCCCTGTCCCGCTCACTGTCCCCTGTCCCGCTCACTGTCCCCTGTCCCGCTCACTGTCCCCTGTCCCGCTCACTGTCCCCTGTCCCGCTCACTGTCCCATACTCACTGTTCCACTCACTGTCCCGCTCACTGTCCCGCTCACTGTCCTACACTCACTGTTCCACTCACTGTTCCACTCACTGTCCCACTCACTGTCCCACACTCACTGTCCCGCTCACTGTCCCACTCACTGTCCCGCACTCACTGTCCCGCACTCACTGTCCCGCACTCACTGTCCCGCACTCACTGTCCCGCACTCACTGTCCCGCACTCACTGTCCCGCACTCACTGTCCCACTCACTGTTCCACTCACTGTCCCACACTCACTGTCCCGCTCACTGTCCCGCTCACTGTTCCACACTCACTGTCCCACTCACTGTTCCACACTCACTGTCCCACTCACCGTCCCACACTCACTGTTCCACACTCACTGTCCCACTCACTGTTCCACACTCACTGTCCCACTCACTGTCCCACACTCACTGTTCCACACTCACTGTCCCGCACTCACTGTCCCACTCACTGTCCCACACTCACTGTCCCACTCACTGTCCCGCTCACTGTTCCACACTCACTGTCCCACTCACTGTCCCGCTCTGTGTTACTGTCCCTTGTCCTACTCACTGTCCTGCTCACTGTTATGCCCTGTGTTTCAGGAACAATGCAGCTTCACCGACAGCGAAAGCCAAGACGTCTGGCAAGAGGAAAGCCAAGAAACGGACGATAGCTGAAACGTCGAACGTCATTACAGAAACCCTGCCGTCCATCCAGGAGACAGAGACGGTGGAGATCGACCAGGAGAACGTGTTCGCCGCAGAGATCGTGGAGATCGACGCGCAAGCGGAGGAGCTGGAGGACCAGGCCGCCGCGGTAGAAGCAGTGGAGAACCTGTCGACGGCAGACGAGGCGATGCAGCCGACCGGTGACGCGGCGAGCTTGGAGCAGCCAGCGGAGTCGGCGCTGGCCCTGCTCGCTGACATCACCAGCAAGTACCAGCAGGACGAGCTGGACAAGGAGCTGGAGAAGGAGGGGGAGCGGGAGCCCACAGCCCGGCCCCGAGAGGAGTCAGAGGTCTCCCTGACGTCGGAGGACGGGATCCACATCGTGGAGGTGCTGGCGCAGGGTGACAAGCTCTTCTGCTGCGAGAAGTGCAACCGCTCCTTCAGACTCTTCTACCACTTCAAGGAGCACCTGAAGGTGCACTCGGGGGAGAACTACGTGTGCCACCTGTGCAACAAGCAGTACACCCGGGAGAGCGCCTGGAAACAGCACCTCTCCTCCCACCACGAGGAGGAGGGCGGGAACAAGAAGCCACGCTGTGTCCGCAAGGTGCACGTGTGTCAGTATTGCGAGAAACAGTTTGACCACTTCGGACATTTTAAAGAGCATCTTCGAAAGCACACAGGTAAGAGATGCCAGCGACACTAGGATCTTACCCAAGTATCATCAGCATCACAGGCAGTCCCTCGCAAGCGAGGAAGACTTGCTTCCACCCTAAGAATGAATCCTTAGGTGGCTGAACAGTCCAATACGAGAACCACAGTCCTTGTCACAGGTGGGACAGACAGTGGTTGAGGGTAAGGGAGGGTGGGACATGTTTGCCGCACGCTCCTTCCGCTGCCTGCGTTGTTTTCTGCATGCTCTCAGCGATGAGACTCGAGGTGCTCAGCACCCTCCTGGATGCACTTCCTCCACTTAGGGCGGTCTTTGGCTAGGGACTCCCAGGTGTCAGTGGGGATGTTGCACTTTATCAAGGAGGCTTTGAGGGTGTCCTTATAACGTTTCCTCTGCCCACCTTTGGCTCGTTTGCCATGAAGGAGTTGCGAGTAGAGTGCTGCCCCGTATCACAGAATCATTGAGTCTTAAAGCACAGAAGGAGGTGGTTTGGCCCATCGTGCCTGTGCCGGCTCTTTGAATTAGTCCCACTCCCCCCTGCTATTTCCCCATAGCTCTGCAAATTTTTCCTTTTCAAGTATTCCCTTCAGAAAGTTATGATTGAATCTGCTTTCACCACCCTTTCAGGCAGCGCATTCTAGATCATAACAACTTGCTGTGTAAAAAAAATATATATTTTGCCAATTACCTTAAATCTGTGTCCTCTGATTACCGACCCTCCTGCCAGTGGAAATAGTTTCTCCTTATTTGCTCTATGAACATCCTTAATAATTTTGAACACCTCTATTTAATCTCCCCTTAACCTTCTCTGCTCTAAGGAAAACAATCCCAGCTTCTCCAGTCTCTCCACCGAACTGAAGTCACTGGTACCATTCTTGTAAATCTGCTTTGCAGCCTCTCCAAGACTTGGACATTCTACAGGGAAAAGGGGAGAGTGCAGGGCAGTGGGATTAGGGAAATTGATGGCACTGAAGGCCGATAATACCCCAGGGCCTGATAGTCTGCATCCCAGAGTACTTAAGGAAGTGGCCCTAGAAATAGTGGATGCATTGGTGGTCATTTTCCAACATTCTATAGACTCTGGATCAGTTCCTATGGACTGGAGGGTAGCTAATGTAACACCACTTTTTAAAAAAGGAGGGAGAGGGAAAACAGGGAATTATAGACCGGTTAGCCTGACATCGGTGGTGGGGAAAATGCTGGAGTCAATTATTAAACATGTAATAGCAGCGCATTTGGAAAGCAGTGACAGGATTGGTCCAAGTCAGCATGGATTTATGAAAGGGAAATCATGCTTGACAAATCTTCTAGCGTTTTTTGAGGATATAACTAGTAGAGTGAATAAGGGAGACCAGTAGATGTGGTGTATTTGGACTTTCAAAAGGCTTCTGACAAGGTCCCACACAAGAGATTAGTGTGCAAAATTAAGGTACATGGTATTGGGGGTAATGTATTGACGTGGCTAGAGAACTGGTTGGCAGGCAGGAAGCAAAGAGTGGGAATAAACGGGTCCTTTCAGAATGACAGGCAGTGACTAGTGTGTGCTGCAGGGTTCATTGCTGGGACCCCAGCTATTTACAATATACATTAATGATTTAGACGAAGGAATTGAATGTAATATCTCCAAGTTTGCAGATGATACTAAGCTGGGTGGCAGTGCGAGCTGCAAGGAGGATGCTCAGAGGCTGCAGGGAGACTTGGACAGGTTGAGTGAATAGGCAAATGCATGGCAGATGCAGTATAATGTGGATAAATGTGAGGTTATCCACTTTGGTGGCAAAAACAGGAAGGCAGATTATTATCTGAATGGTGATAGATTAGTAAAAGGGGAGGTGCAATGAGACCTGGGTGTCATGGTACATCAGTCATTGAAGGTAGGCATGCAGGTACAGCAGGCAGTAAAGAAGGCAAATAGCATGCTGGCCTTCATAGTGAGTGGATTTGAGTACAGGAGCAGGGAGGTCTTGCTGCAGTTGTACAGGACCTTGGTGAGATCACACCTTGAGTATTGTGTGCAGTTTTGTTCTCCTAATCTGAGGAAGGGCGTGCTTGCTATTGAGGGAGTGCAGCGAAGGTTCACCAGACTGATTCCCGGGATGGCAGGACTGACATATGAGGAAAGACTGGATCGGCTAGGCTTATACTCACTGGAATTTAGAAGAATGAGAGGGAATCTCATAGAAACGTATACAATTCTGACGGGACTGGACAGGTTGGATGCAGGAAGAATGTTCCCGATGTTGGCGAAGTCCAGAACCAGGGACACAGTCTAAGGATAAGGGTTAAGCCATATAGGACTGAGATGAGGAGAAACTTCTTCATCCAGAGAGTTGTGAACCTGTGGAATTCTCTGCCACAGAAAGTTGTTGAGTCCAGTTCATTGGACATATTCAAAAGGGAGTTAGATGTGGCCCTTACGGCTAAAGGGATCAGGGTGAATGGAGAGAAAGCAGGAATGGGGTACTGAGGTGCATGATCAGCCATGATCATATTGAATGGTGGTGCAGGCTCGAAGGGCTGAATGGCCTACTCCTGCACCTATTTTCTATGTTTCTGTTATTCCAATTTTGGATTGCTCTCACAAAGAGCTATCACAGACGATGGGCCAAACTGCCTCCTTCCATTCGGTGAGCATCTGTCGTTCTATTGCCTTAGACGTGACAATATTTGAGTAAAATGTATGTAAAGTTGGATAAAGAAGATGACAACAACAACAACTTGCATTTATATAGCGTCTTTAATTTAGTAAAACGTCCCAAGGTGCTTCACAGCAAAACAAATTAATTTGATACCGAGCTACAGAAGAATAAATTACGGCAGATGACCGAAAGCTTGGTCAAAGAGGTAGGTTTTAAGGAGCTCTTAAAGGAGGAAAGAGCGATAGAGAGGTTTAGGCAGGGAGTTCCAGTCCATTGGGCCCAGGCAGCTGAAGGCACGGCCACCAATGATTGAGCGATTATAATCAGGGATGCTCAAGAGGGCAGAATTTGAGGAGCGTAGACATCTCGTGGGGTTATGGGGCTGGTGGAGGTTACAGAGATAGGGAGGGTTAAGGCTATGGAGAGATTTGTGAACAAGGATGAGAATTTTGAAATCGAGGCGTTGCTTAACTGGGAGCCAATGTCGGTAAGCGAGCACAGGGGTGATGGGTGAGCGGGTTAACATAGCAAGTTAACATAGACATAGAAACATAGAAAATAGGTGCAGGAGTTCTTGCTGCACTCCCTCAATAGCAAGAACGTCCTTCCTCAGATTAGGAGACCAAAACTGAACACAATATTCCAGGTGAGGCCTCACTAAGACTCTGTACAACTGCAGCAAGATCTCCCTGCTCCTATACTCAAATCCCCTAGCTATGAAGGCCAACATACCATTTGCCTTCTTCACTGCCTGTTGTACCTGCATGCCAACTTTAAATGACTGATGAACCATGACACCCAGGTCTCGTTGCACCTCCCCTTTTCCTAATCTGCCGCCATTCAAATAATATTCTGCCTTCGTATTTTTGCCCCCAAAATGGATAACCTCACATTTAGCCACATTATATTGCATCTGCCATGCATTTGCCCACTCACCTAACTGTCCAAGTCACCCTGCAGCCTCTTATTGTCCTCCACACAGCTCACACCGCCACTCAGTTTAGTGCCATCTGCAAACTTGGAGATATTACACTCAATTCCTTCATCTAAATCGTTAATGTATATTGTAAAGAGCTGGAGTCCCAGCACTGAGCCCTGCGGCACTCCACTAGTCACTGCCTGCCATTCTGAAAAGGACCCGTTTATCCCGACTTTCTGCTTCCTGTCTGCCAACCAGTTCTCTATCCACGTCAGTACATTACCCCCACTACCATGCGCTATGGAAACTCAGTCTTTAAGTATATTCAAGAAACTGTTCAATAGATTTTTGGATATTAAGGGAATCAAGGGATATGGAGATGGTGCAGGATGGTGGAGTTGAGGTAGAAGATCAGTCATGATCTTATTGAAAGGCAGAGCAGGCACTAATTTCCTACGTTATTACATTGCAAACATTGACCCACTCCTGGGGACCCCTATAAATACTGACCCACTCCCGGGGACCCCCTGTAAATACTGACACATCCTGGGGGACCCCCTGTAAATACTGACACACTCCCGGGGACCCCCTGTAAATATTGACACACTCCCGGGGACTCCCTGTAAATATTGACGCGCTTCCAGGGACCCCCTGTAAATACTGACACGCTCTCGGGAACCCCCTGTAAATACTGACCCGCTCCCGAGGCACCCTGTAAATATTGACACACTCCTGGGGGACGCCCTGTAGATACTGACACACTCCCGGGGACCCCCTGTAAATACTGACACACTCCCGGGAACCCCCTGTAAATATTGACCTATTCCCAGGCACCCCTTGTAAATACTGACCCGCTCCCGGGGACCCCCTGTAAATACTGACACACTCCCGGGGACCCCCTGTAAATACTGACCCGCTCCCGGGGAAACCCTGTAAATACTGACACACTCCCGGGGACCCCCTGTAAATACTGACACACTCCCGGGGACCCCCTGTAAATACTGACAGACTCCGGGGGAACCCCTGCTAATATTGACAAATTCCCGGGGACTCCTGTAAATACTGACCCACTCCCGGGGACCCTCTGTAAATACTGACCCACTCTCGGGGACCCCCTGTAAATACTGACACACTTCCAGGGACCCCCTGTAAATACTGACACATTCCCGGGGACCCCCTGTAAATACTGACCCACTCCCGGGGACCCTCTGTAAATACTGACCCACTCTCGGGGACCCTCTGTAAATACTGACACACTTCCGGGGACCCCCTGTAAATACTGACACACTTCCAGGGACCCCCTGTAAATACTGACACATTCCCGGGGACCCTCTGTAAATACTGACAGTCCCGGGGACAGCCTGTAAATACTGACACACTCCAAGGGACCCCCTGTAAATACTGACACACTCCCGGGGACCCCCTGTAAATACTGACACACTGCCGGGGACCCCTTGTAAATACTGACACACTCCCGGGGACAGCCTGTAAATACTGACACACTCCGGGGGAACCCCTGCTGATATTGACACATTCCCGGGGACCCCCTACAAATACTCACACACCTCCGGGGACCCCCTGTAAATAATGACCTGCTCCCAGGGACCCCCTGTAGATACTGATCCACTCCCGGGGACAGACTGTAAATACTGAAACACTCCCGGGGATCCCCTGCTAATATTGACACATTCCCGGAGACTCCCTGTAAATACTGACACACTCCCGGGGACTCCCTGTAAATACTGACCTGCTCCCGGGGACAGACTGTAAATACTGAAACACTCCCGGGGATTCCCTGCTAATATTGACACATTCCCAGGGGCTCCCTGTAAATACTGACACACTCCCGGGGGCCCCCTGTAAATACTGACACGCTCCCGAGGGCCCCCTGTAAATACTGACACGCTCCAGAGGACCCCCTGTAAATACTGACATACTTCCGCGGACCCCCTATAAATACTGACACACTCCCGGGGAACCCCTGTAAATACTGATGTGCACCTGTGGATCCCCTGTAAATACTGACACGCTCCCGGGGACCCCTTGTAAATACTGACAAGCTCCCGCGGACCCCCTGTAAATACTGACACACTCCCAGGAACTTCCCAGGCTACTTTTCGAAAGACCATGTCAGACATCGGAAGGAACATAGTGATGATATTGCAGAATTTTATTTTTAATTTAGTGTACAGCAGCAGATCTAGCATGGTAGTAAGTCAACAAATATAGGAAAATTGGACCATCAGATGGTCGGAATCTGATGATGGGAACTTCCGGGGATCCTCACAGATCCTTGAAGCTCCTGGGACCTCAGATTGAAGCAACAAGAACTTGCATTTATATAGCGCCAAAGCGCTTCAGAGGAGCGTTAGCAAACCCAAATTGACAGTGAGCCAAGGAAATAAAGAAAGACTTGTATTTCCACAACGCCATCCGTATCTTCAGAACATCCCAAAGCACTTTACAGCCAATGAAGTACTTTTAAAGTGCAGTCGCTGTTATAACGTGGCTCAGTGGTGAGCACCCTGGCCTCTGAGTCAGAAGTTGTGGGTTCTAGTTCCACTCCAGGGACTTGAGCATAAAAATCTAGGCTGCCACTCCAGTGCAATGCTGAGGCTGCAGTGTTGCAGGCAAACCGAGGCCCTGTCTGCCCCCTCAGGTGGATGTAACAGATCCCAGGGCACTATTTCGAAGAAGAGCAAGGGAGTTCTCTCCGGTGTCCTGGTCAATATTTATCCCTCAATCAACATCACAAAAATAGATCATCTGGTCATTATCACATTGTTGTTTGTGGGAGCTTGCTGTGCACAAATTGGCTGCCGCGTTTCCTGCATTACAACAGTGACTCCACCAAAAAATACTTCATTGGCCGTAAAGCACTTTGTTGACATCCGGCGGTCATGAAAGGCGTTGTATTACTGCAAGTCTTTCGTTTTTTTTAACCGTATGAAACAGCGGCAAAAATATTAGGATGGGAGACTAGCTTCTGATTGGTCCTTATTCAGAGGAGGGTGGAGTTACTCGCTGGCATCATTTCTGTTTCCACCGGTATAAAATTCAAAAAGCATTTTCTTTTGAGAGGGAGGGTATGACACTCGGAATGTTTGACTTGACTATAGCTGTGAATCAGGACATTAAATGGAACAATCTATTCTTTTACTTCTCCAGGTGAGAAACCTTTTGAGTGCCCGAACTGCCACGAGCGATTTGCCAGGAATAGCACACTGAAATGCCACCTGGTGGCGTGCCGTACGGGTATGGGCGCAAAGAAAGGAAGAAAGAAGATGTACGAGTGTCAGGTACGGCACACCGAGCAGCACAGGCCACTTGCTTCCCTGAAGGCCAGGGTGAAGACCAACAACCTTTGCACAGCCCCTTTAATGCAGTAAAACATCCCAAAGCGCTTCACAGGGGCATCATCAAACAAAATTTGACACTGGGCCACATAAGGAGATATTAGGATAGAGGACCAAAAGGTTTTAAGGAGCATCTTATAGGAGGTAGAGAGGCGGAAAGGATTAGGGAAGGAATTCCAGAGCTTAAAACCTTGGCAGCTGAAGGCACGGCCGTCAATGGTGGAGCGATTAAAATCGGAGATGCGCAAGAGGGGAATTGGAGGAGCGCAGAGATCTCAGAGGGTTGTAGGGCTGGAGGAGGTTACACAGATATGGGTGGGGCGAGGCCATGGAGGGATTTGAAAGCCAGGATGAAGGGTGTCGAGTGATTTTTACGTTTGCATGCTATCAGGGGTATTGGGTATTAGGAAATCAGTGCCTATACATTCCGATCACAACTTGGGAAAAAAAATGTTTTCCGGGTTGTGGGCGTCGCTGGCAAGGCGGGCATTTATTGCCCATCCCTAACTGTCCTTGAGAAGGTGGTGGTGAGCCGTCTTCTTGAACCGCTGCACTCCATGTGGTGAAGGTTCTCCCATAGTGCTGTTGCAGGATTTTGACCCAGCGGCATTGAAGGCACGGCCGATATATTTCCCAAGTCAGGATGGTGTGTGACTTGGAGGGGAACGTGGAGATGGTGGTGTTCCCATGCGCCTGCTGCCCTTGTCCTTCTAGGTGGTAGAGGTCGCGGGTTTGGGAAGTGCTGCCGAAGAAGCCTTGGCGAGTTGCTGCAGTGCATCTTGTACACACTGCAGCCACGGTGCGCCGGTGGTGGAGGGAGTGAGTGTTGAAGGTGGTGGATGGGGTGCTGATCATGCGGGCTGCTTTGTCCTGGATGGTGTTGAGCTTCTTGAGTGCTTTTGGAACTGCGCTGATCCAGGCAAGTGGAGAGTGTTCCATTGCACTCCTGACTTGTGCCTTGTACTAACCCCAGTGCTGTTATTCTCAATCGCAGGTTTGCTCCAGCGTCTTCCCCAGCTGGGACCAGTTCAAGAACCACCTGGCGGTCCACACGGGGGAGAAGCCGAACCACTGCACCGTGTGCGACATGTGGTTCATGCGTGCCGGTGAGCTGCGACAGCACGTCAAGGAGGTGCACGGCGCTGGCGAGCAGGAGGCGGGCGAAGTGACGGAGATCATGGTGCCCGTGGAGCTGATCGACACCGAGGCGATGGAGGGCGAGACCATCATCGAGCAGGTGACGGTGTAGGAGACGGCCACCCGAGGTGGGGAGGGTCGGTTTGAGGCCCAGATCGAAATCTTCCACGTACCGGCCGAACACAAGCGAGCGCAAGGAGAAGTTACCGACCTATGGCGGGTGGGGGGTCCGTCAACGGGACAATACAAGGGCACAGACAGCAGCCCTGATGGCACCTGTGCCAGCGCGGAGACTGCTTTGCCGGCCGCGTTTCCACCCCCGTCAGACTCTCACGTTTTAAGTTTTTACGATCGGCGGACAACTTTGTTTTTTTTTGCCTCCCGACTTAAATAGAATTGCGGTCCAAGGCTGTGGAATTGAAGTCTTCTTGCCCGAGAGCATCAGGACCGTCGCAGGTTTGCTGAGGGCGCTCCCTCCGACCAGGCTGCCGTCATTTGGTCCGTGGACGCGGTTGGCCCGTGGTAAGCGTGAGCCGGAAGAGACGGGAACTCTCTTTCCTCCAGCGGCTGAAAGTTCCAACCCTCCGGCTTTGCAACATTTCAGAGGAGCAGCAATGAATGCACTGTAGATTGTGCACTTGTCACAATCGCTGGAAACCACCCCAACCCCCCCACCACCCACCGTCGTCGCTCCGTCGGACTTGAGATCACGGTCGCACGCGTTCCTGAGGTTTTTGTCACTGTCGATGTCGATAGTCCGTGTTTTATACATAGCTGGTGCAGTCTGGCTTGTCTGTCAGAAAGTGCTGGTCCGCAGGACCTTTTTTTATGGGTGATGTTGGATGCAAAGCGGACAGGACCCCACACACGTGGAGTCGATCCAGTCATCCAGCTCCACTTGACTTCTGTAAATGTTCACAGTGAATGCACAGCAATTAAATCCATTTACAGGCCTGTTAATAAAAACAGTGGCTGATTCTGGAGACACCATGTATGTCGTCTTTCATTAACATCATTTTATATTGCTCTTTGCACCCATCCTCTCCTTCCCCAATCCCTCCCACCACCAACAGCCACCCGATGATGTAACTGGTGACTAACAGACCAGGAAGATCCCAGCTGTATTTATATAGCCCCTTCAGCATAGTAAAAGGTCCCAAGGCGCTTCACAGGAGTGTTATAAAGCAAAATTTGACACAGAGCCACACAAGGAGATATTAGGGCAGATGGCCAAAAGCTTGATCAAAGAGGTAGGTTTTAAGGAGTAAAGAGAGTTAGAGAGACGGAGAGGTTTAGCGAGGGAATTTCAGAGCTTGGGCCCTTGGCAGCTGAAGGCACCGCCAAACAATGGCGGAGCGATTAAAATTGGGGATGCTCAAGAGGGCAAAATTTGAGGAGCGCAGACATCTTGGAGGGTTGTGGGGCTGGAGGAAATTACAGAGATAGGGAGGGGCGAGGCCATGGAGGGATTTAAAAACAAGGATGAGAATTTTACAATTGAGGCGTTGCTTAACCGGGAGCCAATATAGGTCAGCGAACACAGGGGTGTTAGATGAACAGGACTTGGTGCGAGTTAGGACATGGGCAGCAGAGTTTTGAATGACCTCATGTTCATGGAGGGTAGAACATGGGAGGCCAGCCAGGAGTGCTTTGGAGTAGTCAAGTCTACAAGTAACAAAGGCATGGATAAGGGTTTCAGGTGAGCTGAGGCAGGGGAGGAGTCGGGCAATGTCACGGAGGTGAGAATAGGCGGGTTTTAGTGATGCCGTGGATATGTGGTTGGAAGCTCATTTCAGAGTCAGATATGACACCAAGGTTGCAAACAGTCTGGTTCAGCCTCAGACTGATGCTAGGGAGAGGGATGGAGTGGTGGCTAGGGAATGGAGTTTGTGATGGAGACCGAAGACAATGGTTTCAGTCTTCCCAATATTTAGTTGGAGGAAATTTCTACTCATCCTGTTTATAGACAGTGGAGCAGTCAAGAGATGTGGTGAGGTATAGCTGGATGGCGTGGTATACATTTAGAAACTTTTCGGATGTTGTCGCCGAGGGGCAGCATGTAGCTGAGATATAGGAGAGGGCCAAGGACAGATCCTTGGGGGCCACCAGAGGTAACGATGTGGGAGTGGGAAGAGAAGCCATTGCAGGAGATTTTCTGGCTACGATTAGATAGATTAGAATGGAACCAGACGAGTGCAGTTCCACCCAGCTGGACAACGGTGGAGAGGCGTTGGAGAAGGATAGAATGGTCGACTGTGCCAAAGGCTGCAGACAAATCGAGAAGGACGAAGAGCGATACTTTCATCACGGTCACATAGGATGTCATTTGTGACTTTGGTAAGAGCCGTTTCGGTACTGTGGCAGGCGCGGAAACCTGATTGGAGGGATCCAAACATGGAGTTCTGGGAAAGGTGGGCACGGATTTTGGAGGCTGCTGTAAAGTGTGTGTGTGTGTGGACATTGAATTCGTGTGTGCCGTATAACCGTATGTTTTTGACTTTTCCTAATTTTACAGATGTGAGAAACTCTTTACAGATTTATGCTCATCCAGGTGAAGAATGTCAGTACCGGGGAACAACTCATTTCTATGTCGGGCTAACTGGCCTGTAATTCCTTGTTTTCTCTCTTCCCATCTTTCTTCAATATCGGGGTTATATTTGCTACCTTCCAGTCTGCTGGAATCTAGAATCTTGGGAATTTTGGACGGTCACAGCCAATGATCCACTATCTCTGCAGCCACCTCTTTTAGAACCCCAGCCACTAAAGGAAAAAAATAAATTAAAAAATTACCAGGAGTTTTTTTATACAATGGCCGTCCTGCCTGAACACACACAGACGGGGGGCCGACCTCAGTCTATCAAGATGGATATAGATAGATTAAATTTTAAGCAGCGGATGAATGCCCCTCGCAATGGTGTTGTATATATTCCAGCTACTCCTGTGCGAACCAGAGTAGTTTCTAAACTAAAACCAGAATGGGTCTTGAGGAGAGTCAATGTGAAAGAAATTGTGGATCCTCTAAAAGCCATTCACTTAGTTGTGGAGACACTTGGAATTTCTTGATAAATCCAACACACCTGTTCATGTAACTGTATGCAAAAACACATTTTTAACCAATCCAAATTGTATTGGTTAAAAATGTGTTGCCAATGCATCCACTATCTCTGCAGCCACCTCTTTTAGAACCCCAGGATGTAGGCCGTCAGGTCCAGGGAATTTATTGGCTTTTAGTATCATTAGTTTCTCAAGTACTTTTTCTCTACTGATATTAATCACTTTAAGTTCCTCACTCTCATTAACCCCCATGGTTCCCCTATTTTTGATATGCTATTTGTGTCTTCTACTGTGAAGACAGATACAAAATTCTTAAGAGGCTTGACAGAGTTAATACTGAGAAAATGTTTCCCCTGGTTGGGGAATCTAGAATACGGGGTCACAGTCTTAGAATAAGGGGTTGGCCATTTAGGACTGAGATGAGTAGAGATTTCTTTACTCAAAGGGTTGTGAACCTTTGGAATTCTCTACTCCAAAGAGCTGTGGATGCTCAGTCCTTAAGTATATTTAAGACAGGGGTCAATACTTTTTTGGGAACTACAGGAATTAAAGGATATGGGGATAGTGTGGGAAGGTGGAGTTGAGGTAGAAGATCAGCCATGATTATGTTGAATGGCGGAGCAGGCTCGAAGGGCCAAATGGCCTACTCCATTCTTAAAATATTTGCTTAAAGTCTCTGACATTTTCTTATTCCCCATTATAATTTCTCCTGTCTCAGCCTCTAAGGGGCTAACACTTTTGCTATTCTCTTGCTTTTTAGATACTTGTAGAAGCTCTTACAATCTGTTTTTATATTTCTTGCTAGTTTTCTCTCATTCTATTTTCTTTCTTTTTATCCATTTTTTAGTCATCTTTCATTGGTTTCTAAAGTTCTTCCAATCCTCAGGCTTACTACTATTTGCAACATTATACACCTCTTGTTTTAATCTAATACTATCCTTAACATCTTTAGTTAGCCACAGATGGCTCACCTTTCCCATGGAGTTTTTATTTCTCAATGGAATGTATATTTGTTGAGAATTTTGAAATATTTATTTAAATATTTGCCACTGCTTATCAACTATATACCTTTTAATCTAATTTCCCAATCTACCGTTGCCGACTCATCCCTCATACCTATGTAATTGGGTTTATTTAAGTTTAAGACTCTAGTTTCGTATTTAAGTAAGTCACTTTCAAACTCAGTGTTAAATTCTATTACATTATGATTACTCTTCCCCAGTGGATCATTTGTTTTGAGATTACTAATTAACCCTGTTTCATTACACAATACAAGATCTAAAATAGCCTGTTCCCTGGTTGGTTCCACAACGTATTGTTTTAGTGAACTGTTTCGAATGCATTCTATGAACTCATCCTCCAGACTACCTTTACCAATTTGGTATGCCCTGTATATAAAATTTAAAGTCCCCCACAATTGTTGCATTACCTTTGTTACAAGCTCCTATTATTTCATGATTAACACTCTGTCCAACAGTCTAGCTACTGTAGAGAGCCAAGAAATTATTCCAACCAGTGTTTACTGCGCTTTGTTATTTCTTAGCTCCACCCATACTGATTCTATTTCCTGATCTTCTGAGCCAAGATCCTTTCTCTCTACTGTCCTTATGTCGTCTTTTATTATCAGGGCTACACCCCTCCTTTTCCATTCTGCCTGTCTTTCTGAAATGTCAAGTACCCTGGAATATTTAGTCCCCAACCTTGGTCACCTTACAGCCATGTCTCTGTGATGTCTATTTGATCAAAGCCATGTATTTCTATTTGTGCCGCTAATTTGTCTATCTTGTTACAAATACTTTGTGCATTCAGATAAAGAACCTTTAATTTGAACTTTTTACCATTAGTCCCTGCTTTGACCTTATTCGCTGATGCACTATTATGGTTAAACTCTCTGTCCCTTCCCATCACACTCTGCTTATCTTTACGCAAATCGCTACACTGCTCCATTGCCTTGACTTTTCTCTTTAGATTTCTAAATTCCCCTTCATCTGACCCCCTCCCCCCCCTTTAGTTTAAAGCCCTTTCTACAGCTTTAGTTAGTCGATTCGCCAGGACACTGGTCCCAGCCTGGTTTAAGTGGAGCCCGTCCGAATGGAACAGCTCCCTCTTTCCCCAGTACTGGTGCCAGTGCCCCATGAACCGAAACACTTTTCTCCCATAACACACTTTCAGCCATGCATTGAACTCTCTGATCTACTTGTCCCTCTTCCAATCTGTGTGTGTCTCAGCAAGCAATCCAGAGATTATTACCTTAGAGTTTCTGCGTTTTGATTTGGGCCCTAGCTCCTCAAACACTCTCAGCAGAACCTCATTCATAGTTAGCTGGTTCCTACGTGGACCACGACTGCTGGATCCCCCTCCTTCTCCAGGAACGGCTGACTCTGAAGCTCGACAGTAGCACGGAGACAGATTGGATGGTGCAAGAAAGCAATCCAGAGCTCGAGCCATGGAGGCACGAACAGAGCGTACGCAGAAACTTTTCTCTCAGATCGCCAACCAGCAGCAGCGCCCGGCAAATGAATGGTAATTTACAAAGACTCACGGGGAATCCGGTTGGATTGGCAACCCTAACTCGACATCCGCAGAATTGGTATGTGACTTCCGGCAGGCCCATCGTGGACAGAGTGGGCCACGTACTATAGTGTGTCGATATTTCTTGCTCGTTAAAGATGATTTAATAGATATCATTTAAAAGAAAGCCAGGGTTAGGGTGGTTATTTTCGTGGTTGGCTGGGCAGTAACTCATTTGGCTGTTGTGAGGCGGATTACTTTTAACGGCTTTATAAAAATTTTCATTTTGTGCTGAACTAACCATTTAAAAGCTTAAATGTATTGATTGGGCCATTCATCATAGGCAGTTCCTTGAAATCGAGAAAGACTTGTTTCCATTCCAAAAGTGAGTTCTCTGGTGACTGAACAGTCCAATATGGGAATTACAGTCTCTGTCGCAGGTGGGACAGACAGATATTGAGGGAAGGGGTGGGTGGGACAGGTTTGACGCACGCTCTTTCCGCTGCCTGCGCTTGTTTTCTGCATGCTCTCGGCGACGAGACTCGAGGTGCTCAGCGGCCTCCCGGATGCTCTTCCTCCACTTAGGGCGGTCTTTGGCCAGGGATTCCCAGGTGTCGGTGGGGATGTTGCACTTTATCAAGGAGGCTTTGAGGGAATCCTTGTAATGTTTCCTCTGTCCACCTTTGGAAAGAAAAGGACAGATGTTTCTCATTTCCTAATTTTTGTTTCATATGTTTAAATCTTTTGTGGTTTGTGCGATTGTTTTTAATTTTGTAAGATCTCATTATGTCGCCACTTTAACTTCAATATTCTTCATCCTGATTTATAAGTCAGTGCAGCTGCCGACATCTGGATGTCCGTTTAGTGGTGGTAGTTAATTCACAAATTGGCTGTTCCCATCCCCTCTCTCCGCTCCCCAGTGCAGATTGGCTATTTATCTCGACTCTGGAATGTGTAACCTCCGTCTGGCTGCTTAGTTTGTCAATCGATTTGTTTTCCGTGTTTGGAAATAAAACCCGAGTTACATTGAACTTTAAAAAAAAAATAGATAATTTAACATTTTTATCACGACGGGGATTGAAAGTCTGGGCGACGCAGGCATCAACCACACATACAAAGTACTTTTGTCCTGGGTCGCTAGAAAGAGCGCCTGGGAGATCATTCCTCAATTCAGGATGCTCACAAGGCAATTGGGGATGGTTGGCAACCCTCGGTACAGCATGGGTTAGATACATCATCATAGGCAGTCCCTCGGAATATAGGAAGACTTGCTTCCACTCTTAAAATGAGTCCTTAGGTGGCTGAATAGTCCAATACGAGAGCCACAGTCACAGGTGGGATAGATAGTCATTGAGGGTAACAACAAGCTCCCCAACCTCTGTCGTCGAGCTACAGTACGCGGATGACACCTGAGTCTGCGCACATACAGAGGCAGAACTCCAGAACATAGTCGACGTATTTACTGAGGCGTACGAAAGCATAGGTGTTACGCTAAACATCCGTAAGACTAATGTCCTCCACCTGTTAGATACAGAGTAGAGCTCCCTCTACACTGTCCCATCAAACACTCCCAGGTCAGGTATAGCACGGGGTTAGATACAGAGTAAAGCTCCCTCTAAACAGCCCCATCAAACACTCCCAGGGCATGTACAGCACAGGGTTAGATACAGAGTAGAGCTCCCTCTACACTGTCCCATCAAACACTCCCAGGTCAGGTACAGCACGGGGTTAGATACAGAGTAAAGCTCCCTCTAAACAGCCCCATCAAACACTCCCAGGGCATGTACAGCACAGGGTTAGATACAGAGTAAAACTCCCTCTACACTGCCCCCCAAAAAACTCCCAGGGCAGGTACAGCACGGGATTAGATACAGAGTAAAGCTCCCTCTAAACAGCCCCATCAAACTCTCCCAGGGCAGGTACAGAATGGGTTAGATATAGAATAAAGCTCCCTCTACACTGTCCGATCTCGCACTCCCAGGGCAGGTACAGCACGGGTTAGATACAGAGTAAAGCTCCCTCTACACTGTCCCATCAAACACTCCCAGGACAGGCGCAACACGGGTTAGATACAGAGTAAAGCTCCCTCTACACTGTCCCCATCAAAAACTCCCAGGGCAGCTACAGCATAGGTTAGATAGAATCATAGAAGTTTACAGCACGGAAGGTGACTATTTCGGTACATCCTGTCCGTGATGGCCAACAAGGGGCTGTCCAGCCTAATCTCACTTTCCAGCTCTAGGTCTGTAACCCTGTAGGTTATGGCACTTCAAGTGCACATCCAAGTACTTTTTAAATGTGGTGAGGGTTTCTGCCTCTACCGCCCTTTCAGGCAGTGAGTTCCAGACCCCCACAACACTCTGCGTGAAGAAATTGCCCCTCAAATCCTCTCTAAACCTTCTACCAATTACTTTAAATTTATGCCCACTGGTTGTTGACCCTTCTGCTAAGGGAAATAGGCCCTTTCTATCCACTATCCACTATATCTAGGTTCTGTGCTGGGGCCCCAGCTGTTTACACTGTATATTAATGATTTAGATGAGGGGATTAAATGTAGTATCTCCAAATTTGCGGATGACACTAAGTTGGGTGGCAGTGTGAGCTGCGAGGAGGATGCTGTGAGGCTGCAGAGCGACTTGGATAGGTTAGGTGAGTGGGCAAATGCATGGCAGATGAAGTATAATGTGGATAAATGTGAGGTTATCCACTTTGGTGGTAAAAACAGAGAGACAGACTATTATCTGAATGGTGACAGATTAGGAAAAGGGGAGGTGCAAAGAGACCTGGGTGTCATGGTACATCAGTCATTGAAGGTTGGCATGCAGGTGCAGCAGGCGGTTAAGAAAGCAAATGGCATGTTGGCCTTCATAGCAAGGTGATTTGAGTACAGGGGCAGGGAGCTGTTGCTACAGTTGTACAGGGCATTGGTGAGGCCACACCTGGAGTATTGTGTACAGTTTTGGTCTCCTAACCTGAGGAAGGACATTCTTGCTATTGAGGGAGTGCAGCGAAGGTTCACCAGACTGATTCCCGAGATGGCGGGACTGACCTATCAAGAAAGACTGGATCAACTGGGCTTGTATTCACTGGAGTTCAGAAGAATGAGAGGGGACCTCATATAAACATTTAAAATTCTGACGGGGTTAGACAGGTTAGATGCAGGAAGAATGTTCCCGATGTTGGGGAAGTCCAGAACCAGGGGTCACAGTCTAAGGATAAGGGGGAAGCCATTTAGGACCGAGATGCGGAGGAACTTCTTCACCCAGAGAGTGGTGAACCTGTGGAATTCTCTACCACAGAAAGTTGTTGAGGCCAATTCACTAAATATATTCAAAAAGGAGTTAGATAATGTCCTTACTACTAGGGGGATCAAGGGGTATGCAGGAATGGGGTACTGAAGTTGAATGTTCAGCCATGAACTCATTGAATGGCGGTGCAGGCTAGAAGGGCCGAATGGCCTACTCCTGCACCTATTTTCTATGTTTCTATGCCCCTCATAATTTTATATATTTCAATGAGGTCTCCCCTCAGCCTCCTCTGTTCCAAGGAAAACAAACCCAGCCTATCCAATCTGTCCTCATAGTTAAGATTCACCACTCCCGGCATCATACTTGTAAATCTCCTCTGTACCCTCTCCAGTGCAATCAAGTGCTCCCTGTAATGCAGTGACCAGAACTGCACGCAGTACTCCAGCTGTGGCCCAACCAGTGTTTTATACAGTTCAAGCATAACCCCCCCTGCTCTTATATTCTGTGCCTCGGCTAATAAAGGCAAGTATTCCCTATGCCTTCTTAACTACCTTATCTACCTGGCCTGCTACCTTCAGGGATCTGTGGACATGCACTCCAAGGTCCCTTTGTTCCTCTACTCTTCTCAGTGTCCTACCATTTAATGTGTACAGAGTAAAGCTCCCTCTACACTGTTCCATCAAACACTCCCAGGGCAGGTATAGCCTGCGTTAGATACAGAATAAAGCTCCCGAGACACTATCCCATCAAACACTCCCAGAACAGGTACAGCACAGGTTAGATACAGAGTAAAGCTCCCGCTACACTGTCCCATCAAACACTCCCAGGGCAGATACGGCACAGGTTTAGATACAGAGTAAAGCTCCCTCAACACGGCCCCATCACACACTCCCAGGGCAGGTACAGAATGGGTTAGCAAAAGAATAAAGCTCCCTCTACAGTGTCCCATCAAACACTCGCAGGGCAGATACAGCACGAGTTAGATACAGAGTAAAGCTCCTTCTACACTGTCATAAGAACGTAAGAAATAGGGGTAGACCATACTGCCCCTTAAGCCTGCTCTGCCATTCAATAAGATCATGGCTGAACTTCTACATCAACTTCACCTTCCTGCCCTGTTCCCATGTCCCGTGATTTCCTTAGTGCCGAAAAGTCTATCGATCTCAGTCATGAATATACTCATCGACTGAGCATCCACATCCCTCTGAGTGAAGACATTTTTCCTTGCCTCCATCCTAAATGGCTGACCTCTTAGCCTGAGACTATGACGCTTGGTTCTAAACTCTGCAGCCAGGAGAACAGCCTCTCAGCATTGACGCTGTTTTGCCTTTGATTATTTTCTATGTTTCAATGAGATCATCTCTCATTCTTTTAAACCCCAGAGAGTATAGGCCCATTTTATTCAATCTTTTCCACCTAGGACATCACTGTCATCCCAGGAATCAATTTACTGAACCTTTGAAGCATCCTCTTTAAAGCAAGTATATCCTTCCTTCAGTAAGTACTCTCCCTAAATAATTGCAGCAAGACTTCTTTACTCTTTTCAGAGAATGATAGAAGTTTACCGCACGGAAGGAGGCCATTTCGGCCCATCGTGTCTATGCTGGCCAGCAAGAGGCTGTCCAGCCTAATCCCACTTTCCAGCTCTTGGTCCGTAGCCCTGTAGGTTACAGCACTTCAAGTGCACATCCAAGTACTTTTTAAATGTGGTGAGGGTTTCTGCCTCTACCGCCCTTTCAGGCAGTGAGTTCCAGACCCCCACCACCCTCTGCGTGAAGAAATGTCCCCTCAAATCCCCTCTAAACCTTCTACCAATTACTTTAAATTTATGCCCCCTGATTGTTGACCCCTCTGCGAAGGGACATGAGCCCTTTCTATCCACTATATCTTGGCCCCTCATAATTTTATACATCTCAGTGAGGTCTCACTTCAGCGTCCACTGTTCCAATGAAAACAAACCCAGCCTATCTAATCTGCCCTCATAGCTTAGATTCTCCACTCCCGGCAACATCCTCACAAATCTCCTCTGTACCCTCTCCAGTGCAGTCACGTCTTTCCTGTAATGTGGTGACCAGAACTGCACGCAGTACTCCAGCTGCGGCCTAACCAGTGTTTTATACAGTTCAAGCATAATCCCCCTGCTCTTGTATTCTGTGTCTCGGCTAATAAAGAAGCATTCCGTATGCCCTCTTAACAACCTTATCCACCTGGCCTGCTACTTTCAGGGATCTGTGGAAATGCACTCCAAGATGCCTTTGTTCCTCTACACTTCTCAGTATCCTACCATTTAACGTGTATTCCCTTTCCTTGTTCGCCCTCCCCAGATGCTTCTCTGGATTAAATTCCATTTGTTACTGTTCTGCCCACCTGACCAGTTGATTGATATCTTCCTGCAGTCCGCAGCTTTCTTCTTCATTATCAACCACACAGCCGATTTTAGTATCATCTGCAAACTTCTTGATCATATCCTCTATATTCAAGTCTAGATCATAGATTTTAGTCCAATCCCCTTGCAATAACGGCTAATAGACACTTTGCTTTCCTAATTGCTGGCTATACATCCATGTTAACCTTCTGTGATTCGTGTACAAGGACCCTCAAATCCCTCTGAACCCCAACATTTACTAGTTCCTCACCTTTTAAAAAATATTTTGTTTTTCTATTCTTTCTACCAAAGTAGATAATTTCGCACTTGCTCATATTATACTCCATCTGCCACCTTCTTGCCCAACCACTTAACTGGTCTATATCCCTTTGCAGCCTCTTTGCAGCATACATTCCCGCCTAGCTTTATATCGTTAACATACTTTGATATATTGTACTCGACCCCCTTATCGAAATCATTGATATAGATTGTGAGTAGCTAAGGTCCAAGAACTGATCCTTGCGGTGCCCCACTAGTTACATGCTGCCACCCCGAAAATGGCCCGTTTATTCCTACTCTCTGATTTCTGTTCGTTAACCAATCCTCAGTCCATGCTAATATATTACTCCAAAGCCTATGAGCACTGATCTTGTGTAACGATCTCTTATGTGGCACTTTGCCAAATGCCTTCTGAAAATCCAAATATATTACATCCACTGGTCCCCCCCTCATCTACCCTGCTAGTTTCACCCTCAAACACAATATCCCTTTCATATAACCATGTTGACTACATAATCATGTTATGATTTTCTAAGTGACCTGTTAACACGCCCATAATAATGGATTCTAGCATTTTCCCTACTACTGATGTTAGACTAACTGATCTGTCCCTCCTTTCATGAATAGCGGTGTTACATTTGCTACCTTAGAAACACTGGGACCGTTCTGGAATCTGGGGAATTTTGGACGATCACAACCAATGCATCCACTATCTTTACAGTCATCTCTTTTAGAATCCGAAGTTGTAGGCCATCAGGTTCAGGGAATTTGGTGGCTTTTAGTCCCTTTGATTTCTGCAGTACTTTTTCTTTGCTAATAATTTAATTTCCTCACTCTTATCAATCCCTTGGTTCCCCACTAATTCCGGTATGTATTTGTGTTTTATACTGTGAAGACAGATACAAAATGTTTGTTTAACGTCGATGCCGTTTCCTTATTCCCCATTCTCCATTATAATTTATGTTGCATGAGCCTCTAAGGGTCCCACATTTACTTTTGCAAATCTGTTTCTATGCATACTTGTAGAAGCTCTTACAATTTGTTTTTATATTTCTTGTTAGTTTACTCTCATTCTATTTTCTCCCTGTATTAATTTCTTGGTGGTCCTTTGCTGATTTTTTAAAAACCGTCCAATCCTGAGGCTTACTACTGTTTGTGGCAACATTGTAAGCCTCTTCTTTTAATCTAATACAAGGTACTATCCTTTCTCTAGTTGGACGACTCTTCCAGTGGTGTTTTTATTCCTCAATTTGTTAAGAATTATGAATTATTTCTTTAATGTTTGCCGTTGCTACAGTCGTACCCTTTAATCTAATTTCCCAATCTACCTTAGCCAACTCATCACGATACCTACGTAATTGGTCTTGTTTAAATTTATGACCCTAGTTTTGACTTAACCACATCACTCTCAAACTCAGAATGAAATTCTGTCTCATGGTCACTCTTCCCCAGAGGATCCTTTACTGTAAGATTACTAATTAACCCTGTCCCATTACACAATACTTGATCTAAAATAGCCTGTTCCCTAGTTGATGCCTCAAAATATTGTTTTAGAAAACTGTCTTGATGCATTCCATGAACTCGGCCTCCAAGTTACTTTTGCCAATTTGATTTGCCCAGTCTCCTTGAAGATTTAAATCCCCCATGATTATTACATAAGAACATAAGAAATAGGAGCAGCAGTAGGCCACCTGGCCCCTTGAGCCTGCTCCACCATTTAATATCATGGCTGATCTGATCATGGACTCAGCTCCACTTCCCTGCCCGCTTCCCATAACACTTTATTCCCTTATCGCTCAAAAATCTGTCTAGCTCCGCGTTAAATCTATTCCATCTAGATTAAATACTTTAGAATTGGCAAGTGGTCAGGGACAGCAGGGTGTGGTTGCGAGTGAAGCAGGTAAGGGGATCCAGGAAGTAGTATTGCAGGAGCCTCAGTCCCTGCGCTTGTCCAATAGATTTGAGGTTCTTGCAACCCTTGTGGACAAGTGTGCAGACTGCGGGGTGGATGAGCAGACTGTCCAAGGCACTGTGGTGCAGAAAGCCATTCAAGTGGGGGGAGTAAAGAGGCAGGTGGTTGTAGTAGGGGACAGGATAGTTAGGGGGATAGATAGGGTTCTTTGCAGCCGAGAGCATGTGTCCCAAAGGCTGTGTTGCCTACCCGGTGCCAGGGTAAAGAACATCTCCTCCGGGCTGGAGAAGAACTTGGAGTGGGAGGGGGAAGATCCAGTTGTCGTGGTACATCATCATCATCATCATCATAGGCAATCCCTCGAACGAGGATGACTTGTTTCCACACCAAAAGGGATGAGTTCGCAAATGTTTCAATGAAGGATCCGATATTCCAGTCCTGGACTCCAGGGGTGGAAGATGCCTGTGCGTGGATTTTTTTAAATGTGTGACGACCGTTGCACATCAGCCACCACACGGGCTTGACAGAGCCCGGCCTTTAACTAGTGGCAAGGATGAACCAGGATGACTGGAGACCTGTTCTGCTACACAGACCTAGTGCACACACATATCGCAGTGTGGGCTGGCCCGTGCTGCCCCTTGGCCCTCAGCTCTTCTGGACCCTGCACCCTAATTTGCCGCACCTCCGCCACAATGTCTTGCCGCTCCTCCGCCATAAACATTCGCCGCACCTCCACCACGATATCTCACCTCACCAAACATGCGCCACCCCTCCGCCACAATCCTCATGCAAGACATTCCTTAAAACCTACCTTTTTGATCAAGCTTTTTGGTCATCTGTCCTAATATCTCCTTATGTGTTTCAGTGTCAAATTTTGTTTGATAACATTCCTGTGAAGCGCGTTGGGATGTTTTACTACATTAAAGACGCTATCAAAATGCAAGCTGTTGTTGTGGAGAACATCACAGCTGATTCCCCAGTCCTGACATCCACATGTGCACACTTTCTGCGAGAGTTTACTGAACTGCAATCAGAAACGTGTGTTTTTTTAATCCCCCTTTCCTAACGTCGGAGTCGATTGTAACCACCACTCTGCTGGAGCAGGCAGCTAACACAGCACAGACTAAGCAGATTACATAGAAACATAGAAAATAGGTGCAGGAGGAGGCCATTTGGCCCTTCGAACCTGCCATTCAATATGATCATGGCTGATCATGCAACTTTAGTACCCCATTCCTGCTTTCTCTCCATACACCCTGATCCCTTTAACCATACACGTAGGTACCAATGCCATAGATAAGGACTAAGGAAGAGATTCTGCTGAGAGAGTTTGAACAGCCAGGGACTAAATTGAACAGCAGAACCACAAAGGTAATAATCTCTGCATTATTACCTGAGCCACGAGTAAATTGGCACAGATCAATAGAATCAGGAAAATTAATGCGTGGCTCAGAGGTTGGTGTGGGAGAAGTGGGTTTCGATTTGTGGGGCACTGACACCAATACTCGCGAAAGAGAGAGCTGTTCTGTGGGGACAGACTACACCTAAACTATGCTGCAACCAGAGTTCGAGCAAACGGAATAACTAGGGAGGTAGACAGGGCTTTAAACTAAATAAGGGAGTGGTGGTGGGGGGGGGGGGGGCGTGGGGAGGACGGTGGCAGTGGAGAGAAATCTAGAATGCTAAAGGGAAAAGAAAATGAAGCAATGCAGGAAAGTGATTGTGGTAAGGATAACCAGATTATGTCAAAAAGGGACGGCGCATATAAACAAAAGAGTGCACTAACAAATAGGGTCCAGGTAAGAACAAATAGGGCTATAATACAAAATAATGTTAAGAAGTCTAAAAACGTTAAAAAGACAAATTTAAAAGTATTGTATCTGAATGCACGAAGCATCTGTAATAAGACAGACGGAATTAACAGCGCAAATAGATGTAAATGGATACGATATAGTTGCAATTATGGAGACATGGTTGCAGGGTGACTAGGGTTGGGAACTGAATATCCAAGGATATTCGATATTTAGGAAGGACAGGCAAAAAGAAAAGAGCGGGTGGTGTGGCGTTGTTAGTAAAGGATGAGCAATAGTGAGAAAGGATATTGGCTCAGAAAACCAAGATGTAGAATCAGTCTGGGTGGAGCTAAAGAGCACCAAGGGGCAGAAAACACAGGTGGGAGTTGTCTATAGGCCTCCAAACAGTAGTGGTAGTGCAGGGGATGGCATCAAACAGGAAATTAGAGATGCATGTAACAAGGGTAGTACAGTAATCGTAGGTAACTTTAATCTACATCTAGACTTTATAATGGGGAATTTATAGTGGGGAACAAAGAAATGGCAGACCAATTGAACAAATACTTCGGTTCTGTCTTCACGAAGGAAGACACAAATAACCTTCCGAATGTACTAGGAGACAGTGGGTCTAGTGAGAAGGAGGAACTGAAGGATATCCTTATTAGGCGGGCAATTGTGATAGGGAAATTGATGGGATTGAAAGCCGATAAATCCCCGAGGCCTGATAGTCTGCATCCCAGAGTACTTAAGGAAGTGGCCCTAGAAATAGTGGATGCATTGGTGATCATTTTCCAACAGTCTATCGACTCGGGATCAGTTCCTATGGACTGGAGGGTAGCTAATGTAACACCACTTTTTAAAAAGAGAGGGAGAGAGAAAACGGGTAATTATAGACCGGTTAGCCTGACATCAGTAGTGGGGAAAATGTTGGAATCAATCATTAAGGATGAAATAGCAGCGCATTTGGAAAGCAGTGACAGGATCGGTCCAAGTCAGCATGGATTTATGAAAGGGAAATTATGCTTGACGAATCTTCTGGAATTTTTTGAGGAGGTAGCTAGCAGAGTGGACAAGGGAGAACCCATGGATGTGTTGCATTTGGACTTTCAAAAGGCTTTTGACATGGTCCCGCACAAGAGATTGGTGTGCAAAATCAAAGGGCATGGTATTGGGGGTAATGTACTGACGTGGATAGGGAACTGGTTGGCAGACAGGAAGCAGAGAGTCGGGATAAACGGGTCCTTTTCAGAATGGCAGGCAGTGACTAGTGGAGTGCCGCAGGGCTCAGTGCTGGGACCCCAGCTCTTTACAACGATTTAGGTGAAGGAATTGAGTGTAATATCTCCAAGTTTGCAGATGACACTAAACTGGGTGGCGGTGTGAGCTGTGAGGAGGACGCTAAGAGGCTGCAGGGTGACTTGGACAGGTTAGGTGAGTGGGGAAATGCATGGCAGATGCAGTATAATGTGGATAAATATGAGGTTATCCATTTTGGGGGCAAAAACACGAAGGCAGAATATTATCTGAATGGCGGCAGATTCGGAAAAGGGGAGGTGCAACAAGACCTGTGTGTCATGGTTCATCAGTCATTGAAAGTTGGCATGCAGGTACAGCAGGCGGTGAAGAAGGCAAATGGTATATTGTCCTTGATAGCTAGGGGATTTGAGTACAGGAGCAGGGAGGTCTTACTGCAGTTGTACAGGGCCTTGGTGAGGCTTCACCTGGAATATTGTGTTCAGTTTTGGTCTCCTAATCTGAGGAAGGACGTTCTTGCTATTGAGGGGGTGCAGCGAAGGTTCACCAGACTGATTCCAGGGATGGCTGGACTGTCATGTGAGGAGAGACTGGATCAACTTTATTCACTGGAGTTTCGAAGAATGAGAGGGGATCGCATAGAAACGTATAAGATTCTGACGGGACTGGACAGGTTAGATGCGGGAAGAATGTTCCCGATGTTGGAGAAGTCTTAGGATAAGGGTAGGCCATTTAGGACTGAGATGAGGAGAAACTTCTTCAGTCAGAGAGTTGTTCCCCTGTGGAATTCCCTGCCGCAGAGAGTTGTTGATGCCAGTTCATTGGATATATTCAAGAGGGAGTTATATATGGCCCTTATGGCTAAAGGGATCAAGGGGTATGGAGAGAAAGCAGGAAAGGGGTACTGAAGGAATGATCAGCCATGATCTTATTGAATGGCGGTGCAGGCTCGAAGGGCCGAATAGCCTGCTCCTGCACCTATTTTCTATGTTTCTATGACTGGCCAAACCAAATTTGTAGTAATAGTTTGGCAGGTGAATTCCTGGAGTGTGTACGAGATGGTTTTTTAGACCAGTATACTGAGGAGCCTACCAGGGAACAGGCTATCCTAGATTGGGTATTGTATAATGAGAAGGGGTTAATTTACAGTCTTGTTATGCGGGGTCCTTTAAGGAAGAGTGACCATAACATGATTGAATTCTTTATTAAGATAGAACGTGAAGTAGTCCAATCCGAAACTAGGGTCCTAAATCTAAACAAAGGAAACTACGAAGGTATGAGGAATGAATTGGCTATAATAGATTGGGAAGATTCATTAAAAGGCATGACGGTGGATAGGCAATGGCTAACATTTAAGGAACGAATGCATGAATTGCAACAGTTATACATTCCTTTCTGGTGCAAAAACACAAAAGAAAAAGTGGCCCAACCATGGCCAACAAAAGAAATTAAGGAAAGTATTAGATCCAAAGAGGAGTTATACAAAGTTGCCAGAAAAAGTACCAAGCCTGAGGATTGGGAGCAGTTTAGAATTCAGCAAAAAAGGACAGAGATTGATTAAGAGGGGAAAAAATAGAGTATGAGAGTAAACTTGCAAGGAACATAAAAACCGACTGCAAAAGTTTCTACAAGTACGTAAAAAGAAAGAGATTAGTGAAGACAAATGCAGGTCCTTTACAGACAAAAATGGGAGAAGTTGTAATGGGGAACAAGGAAATAGCAGAACAATTAAATAAATACTTCGGTTCTATCTTCACGGAAGAGGACACAAATAACGTCCCAGAAATGCTAGGGAACCAAAGGTCTAGTGAGCAAGAGGAATTAAAGGAAATGATTATTAGTAAGAAAATAGTGCTGGAGAAACTAATGGGACTGAAGGCTGATAAATCCCCAAGGCCTGATGATCTGCATCCAGAGTACTAAAAGAGATAGCCATGGAAATAGTAGATTGGTTGTCATCTTCCAAATTCTATAGATTATGGAACAGTTCCTGCAGATTGGAGGGCGGCAAATGTAACCCCACTATTTAAAAAAAGAGGGAGAGAGAAAACAGGGAACTACAGACCGGTTAGCCTAACATCAGTAGTAGGGCAAATGCTAGAGTCTATTATAAAGGATGTTATAACGGCACACTTAGATAGTATCAATGGGATTAAACAAAGTCAAAAGATTTATGAAAGGAAAATCATGTTTGACAAACCTATTGCTGTTTTTTGAGACTGTAACTGATAGAATAGATAAGGGAGAACCAGTGGATGTAGTGTATTTGGATTTTCAGAAGGCCTTTGATAAAGTCCCACACAAGAGGTTAGTGTGCAAAATTAAAGCACATAGGATTGGGGGTAATTTATTGGCATAGATTGAAAATTGATTAACTGGCAGGAAACAGAGAGTAGGAATAAACGGGTCTTTTTCGGGCAGTGACTAGTGGGGTCCCACAGGGATCAGTGCTTGGGCCCCAGCTATTCACAATATATATAAATGATTTGGATGAGGGAACCAAATGTAATATTTCCAAGTTTGTTGACGACACAAAACTAGGTGGGATTATGAGTTGTAAGGAGGATGAAAAGATGCTGCACGGCTATTTAGATCGGTTGAGTGAATGGGCAAACACATGGCAAATGCAGTATAACGTGGATAACTGTGAAGTTATCCACTTTAGTAGGAAAAACATAAGGACAAAGTATTATTTAAATGGTGATGGCTTGGTAAGTGTCGATGTACAGAGGGACCTGAGTGTCCTTCTACATTAGTCATTGAAAGCAAACATGTAGGTGCAGCAAGCAGTTAGGAAGACAAATGGCCTTCATTGCATGAAGATTTGAGTACAGGAGCAAGGATGTCTTACTACAGTTATACAGGGTCTTAGTGAGACCGCACCTGGAGTATTGTGTGCAGTTTTGGTCTCCTTACCTAAGAAAGGATATACTTGCCATAGAGGGAGTGCAGCGAAGGTTCACCAGACTGATTCCTGGGATGGGGGGATTGTCGTGTGAGGAGAGATTGGGTCGACTGGGCCTGTATTCACTAGAGTTTAGAAGAATGAGAGGGGATCTCATTGAAACGTATAAAATTCTTACTGGGTTGGATAGACTGGATGTGGGGAGGATGTTTCCCCTGGCCGGGAAGTCTAGAACAAGGGGTCACAGTCTCAGGATACGGGGTAGGGAATTTAGGACCGAGATGAAGAGAAATGTTTTCACTCAGAGGGTGGTGAACCTGTGGAATTCTCTACCACAGAAGGCTGTGGAGGCCAAGTCACTGAATATATTTAAGAGGGCGATAGATAGATTTCTAGAAACCAAAGGCATCAAGGGGTATGGGGGAAAAAACGGGAATATGGTGTTGCGATAGAAGATCAGCCATTATCATATTGAATGGCGAAGCAGACTCGAAGGGCCGAATGGCCTACTACTGCTCCTATTTTCTATGTTTCTATATTTCAATGACCCAGCCTCCACAGCACTCTAGGCAGAGAATTCCATAGATTTACAACCCTCTGAGAGAAGAAATTCCTCCTCATCTCAGTTTTAAATGGGCGGCCCCTTATTCGTAGACTATGCCCTCTAGTTTTAGTTTCCCCTATGAGTGGAAATATCCTCTCTACATCCACCTTGTCGAGCCCCCTCATTATCTTATATGTTTCGATAAGATCACCTCTCATTCTTCTGAACTCCAATGAGTATAGGCCCAACCTACTCGACCTATCTTCATAAGTCAACCCCCTCATCTCCGGAATCAACCTAGAGAACTTTCTCTGAATGGCCTCCAATGTAAGTATATCCTTCTTTAAATACGAAGTCCAAAACTGTATGTAGTACTCTAGGTGTGGTCTCACCAATACCCTGTACAGTTGCAGCAGGACTTCTCTGCTTTTATACTCTATCCCCCTTGCAATAAAGGCCAACATTCCATTTGTCTTCCTAATTGCTTGCTGTACCTGCATACTAACTTTTTGTGTTTCATGCACAAGGACCCCTAGGTCCCTCTGTACTGCTGCACTTTGCAATTTTTCTCCATTTAAATTATAATTTGCTTTTCTATTTTTTCTGGCAAAGTGGATGACCTCACATTTTCACACATTATACTCCATCTGCCAAATTTCTGCCCACTCACTTAGCCTGTCTAAATTCCTTTTCAGATTTTCTGTGTCCTCCTCACAATTTGCTTTCCCACCCATCTTTGTATCATCAGCAAACTTGGCTACATTGCATTCGGTCCCTTCATCCAAGTCATTAATGTAGATTGTAAATAGTTGAGGCCCCAGCACAGATCCCTGCGGCACCCTACCTGTAGAAGCTCTTACTATCTGTTTTTATATTTCATGCGAGTTTACTTTCATAAGCTATCTTCCCTCTCAATCATTTTTTTAGTCGTTCCTTGCTTTTAAAATTTTCCCAATCCTCTGGCCTCCCACTAGTCTTGGCCACATTGTATGCCCTTGTTTTTAATTTGATACCATCCCTTATTTCCTTATTGCATTATCGTTATTACATCTCCTCTGATTTCCAGATTTATACTCTGTCCAATTGTATAACTACTGTTATAAACTACTCCCACCAATGTTTACTGCCCGTTGTTCATAAAATCATGGAAATTAATGGCACAGAAGGAAGCCATTTGGCCCATCGTGTTTGTGTCATTTCTTAGCCCAGAAATTGGGATGTAGAATCATTAGGTGGTGCTAAGATCCTTTCTCACGACTGCCTTTATCTCATCCCTTATTATCTGTTGTCTGCTCGCTATTCCAGGATCATTGTAGAATGCAAAGATAACACCCGACACAAAGTAAAAGGAGGTGGTGTAGCATTGCTGGTTAAAGAGGAAATTAACGCAATAGTAAGGAAGGACATTAGCCCCTGGATGATGTAGAATTGGTATGGGTGGAGCTGCGGAATACCAATGGGCAGAAAATGCGAGTGGGAATTGTGTACAGACCACCAAACAGTCGTAGTGAGGTTGGGGACAGCATCAAGCAAGAAATTATGGATGCGTTCAATAAAGGTACAACAGTTATCATGGGTGACTTTAATTTACATATAGATTGGGCTAACCAAACTGGTAGCAATACTGTAGAGGAGGATTTCCTGGTGTGTATTAGGGATGGTTTTCTAGACCAATATGTTGAAGAGTCAACTAGAGGGCTGGCCATCCTAGACTGGGTGATGTGTAAAAAATGAGAAAGGACTAATTAGCAGTCTTGTTGTGCGAGGCCACTTGGGGAAGAGTGACCATAATATGGTAGAATTCTTCATTAAGCTGGAGAGTGACACAGTTAATTCAGAGACTAGGGTCCTGAACTTGAGGAAAGGTAACTTCAATGGTATGAGAGGTGAATTGGCGAGAATAGATTGGCGTATGATACATAAACGGTGAATAGACAATGGCAAACTATTAAAGATCACATGGATAAACTTCAACAATTGTACAACCCTGTCTGGAGTAAAAATAAAACGGGGAAACATAGAAACATAGAAAATAGGTGCATGAGCAGGCCATTCGGCCCTTCGAGCCTGCACCGCCATTCAATAAGATCATGGCTGATCATTCCTTCAGTACCCCTTTCCTGCTTTCTCTCCATACCCCTTGATCCCTGTAGCCGTAAGGGCCATATCTAACTCCCTCTTGAATATATCCAATGAACTGGCATCAACAACTCTCTGCGGCAGGGGAACAACTCTCTGAGTGAAGAAGTTTCTCCTCATCTCAGTCCTAAATGGCCTACCCCTTATCCTAAGACTATGTCCCCTGGTTCTGGACTTCTCCAACATCGGGAACATTCTTCCCGCATCTAACCTGTCCAGTCCCGTCAGAATCTTATACGTTTCTATGAGATCCCCTCTCATCCTTCTAAACTCCAGTGAATAAAGGCCCAGTTGATCCAGTCTCTCCTCATATGACAGTCCAGCCATCCCTGGAATCAGTCTGGTGAACCTTCGCTGCACCCCCTCAATAGCAAGAACGTCCTTCCTCAGATTAGGAGACCAAAACTGAACACAATTTTCCAGGTGAAGCCTCACCAAGGCCCTGTACAACTGCAGTAAGACCTCCCTGCTCCTGTACTCAAATCCCCTAGCTATCAAGGACAACATACCATTTGCCTTCTTCACCGCCTGCTGTACCTGCATGCCAACTTTCAATGACTGATGAACCATGACACACAGGTCTTGTTGCACCTCCCCTTTTCCTAATCTGCCGCCATTCAGATAATATTCTGCCTTCGTGTTTTTGCCCCCAAAATGGATAACCTCATATTTATCCACATTATACTGCATCTGCCATGCATTTCCCCACTCACCTAACCTGTCCAAGTCACCCTGCAGCCTCTTAGCGTCCTCCAAACAGCTCACACCGCCACCCAGTTTAGTGTCATCCGCAAACTTGGAGATATTACACTCAATTCCTTCATCCAAATCATTGATGTATATTGTAAAGAGCTGGGGTTGGGCACTGAGCCCTGCGGCACTCTACTAGTCACTGTCTGCCATTCTGAAAAGAACCCGTTTGTCCCGACTCTCTGCTTCCTGTCTGCCAACCAGTTCTCTATCCACGTCAGTACATTACCCCTAATACCATGCGCTTTGATTTTGCACACCAATCTCTTGTGCGGGACCCTGTCAAAAGCCTTTTGAAAGTCCAACTACACCACATCCACTGGTTCTCCATGTCCACTCTGCTAGTTACATTCTCAAAAAATTCCAGAAGATTCGTCAAGCATGATTTCCCTTTCATAAATCCATGCTGACTTGGACCGATCCTGTCACTGCTTTCCAAATGCGCTGCTATTTCATTCTTAATAATTGATTCCAACATTTTCCCCACTACTGATATCAGGCTAACCGGTCTATAATTACCCGTTTTTTCTCTCTCTTCTTTTTTAAAAAGTGGTGTTACATTAGCTACCCTCCAGTCCATGGGAACTGATCCAGAGTCGATAGACTGTTGGAAAATGATCACCAATGCATCCACTATTTCTAGGGCCACTTCCTTAAGTACTCTTGGATGCAGACTTATCAGGCCCCGGGGATTTATCGGCCTTCAATCCCATCAATTTCCCTAACACACTCTCCCGCCTAATAAGGATATTCTTCAGTTCCTCCTTCTCACGAGACCCACTATCCCCTAGTACATTCGGAAGGTTATTTGTGTCTACCTTCGTGAAGACAGAACCGAAGTATTGTTTCAATTGGTTTGCCATTTCTTTGTCCCCCATTATAAATTCACCTGAATCCAACTGCAAGGGACCTACGTTTGTCTTCACGAATCTTTTTCTCTTCACATATTTATAGAAGCTTATGCAGTCAGTTTTTATGTTCCCTGCTAGCTTCCTCTCAAACTGTATTTTCCCCCTCCTAAATAGACCCTTTGTCCTGCTCTGCTGAATTCTAAATTTCTCCCAATCCTCAGGTTTGTTGCTTTTTTTAATCCAATTTATATGCCTCTTCCTTGGCTTTAACACTATCCTTAATTTCCCTTGTTAGACATGGTTGAGCCACCTTGCCTGTTTTATATTTACTCCAGACAGGGAAGTACAATTGCTGAATTTCATCCATGTGATCTTTAAATGTTTGCCATTGCTTATCCACCGTCAACCCTTTAAATATCCTTTGCCAGTCTATTCAAGCCAATTCACACCTCATACTGTCGAAGTTACCTTTCCTTAATTTCAGGACCCTAGTTTCCGAATTAACTTTGTCACTCTCCACCTTAATGAAGAATTCTACCATATTATGGTCACTCTTCCCCAAGGGGCCTCGCACAACAAGATTGCTAATTAGTCCCTTCTCATTACACATCACCCAGTCTAGGATGGCCAGCTCCCTGGTTGGTTCCTCAACATATTAGTCTCGAAAATCATCCCAAATACACTCCAGGAAATCCTCCTCCATCGCATTCCTACCAGTTAGGTTAGTTCAATTAATATATAGATTAAAGTCGCCCATGATTACTGCTGTACCTTTATTGTACACCTCCCTTATTTCTTGTTTGATGCGGTCCCCAACCTCACTACTACTGTTTGGTGGTCTGTACACAACTCCCACCAGCGTTTTCTGCCCTTTGGTATTCCGTACCTCCACCCATACCAATTCCACATCATCCAAGCTAATGTCCTTCCTTACAATTGCATTGATTTCCTCTTTAACCAGCAACGCCACCCCGCCTCCTTTTCCTTTCTGTCTATCCTTCCTAAATGCTGAATACCCCTGGATGTTGAGTTCCCAGCCTTGGTCCCCCTGGAGCCATGTCTCCGTGATGCCAATCACATCGTATCCGTTAACTGCTATCTGCGCAGTTAATTCATCCACCTTATTCCGAATACTCCTCGCATTGAGGCACAGAGCCTTCAGGCTTGTCTTTTTAACACACTTTGCCCCTTTAGAATTTTGCTGTAATGTAGCCCTTTTTGTTTTTTGCCTTGGATTTCTCTGCCCTCCACTTTTACTATTCTCCTTTCTATCTTTTGCTTCTGACTCCATTTTATTTCCCTCTGTCTCCCTGCATAGGTTCCCATCCCCTTGCCCAACAGCACTAGCAAACACTCCCCCTAGGACATTGGTTCCGGTCCTGCCCAGGTGCAGACTGTCCGGTTTGTACTGGTCCCACCTCCCCCAGAACCGTTTCTAATGTCCCAGGAATTTGAATCCCTCCCTTCTGCACTGCTGCTCAAGCTACATATTCATCTGAGCTATCCTGCGATTCCGACTCTGACTAGCACGTGGCACTGGTAGCAATCCTGAGATTACTACTTCTAAGGTCCTACTTTTTAATTTAACTCCTAGCTCACTAAATTCGTCTCGTAGGACCTCATCCCATTTTTTACCGATATCGTTGGTACCTATATGCACCACGACAACTGGCTGCTCACCCTCCCTTTTCAGAATGTCCTGCACCCGCTCCGAGACATCCTTGACCCTTGCACCAGGGAGGCAACATACCATCGTGGTGTCTCGGTTGTGGCCGCAGAAACGTCGACCTATTCCCCTTACATTTGAATCCCTTATCACTATCGCTCTCCCACTCTTTTTCCTGCCCTCCTGTGCAGCAGAGCCACCCACGGTGCCATGAACCTGGCTGCTGCTGCTCTCCCCTGATGAGTCATCCCCCTCAACAGTACCCAAAGTGGTGTATCTGTTTTGCAGGGGGATGACCGCAGGGGACCCCTGCCCTACCTTCCTTGCACTGTTCTTCCTGCTGGTCTTCCATTCACTATCTGGCTGCGTACCCTTTACCTGCGGTAAGACCAACTTGCTAAACGTGCTATTCACATCATTCTCAGCATCGTGGATGCTCCAGAGTGAAGGTGGCTCAACTGTGACTTACAAGGGAAATTAAGGATAGTGTTAAATCCAAGGAAGGAGCATATAAATTGGCCAGAAAAAGCAGCATACCTGAGGACTGGGAGAAATTTAGAATTCAGCAGAGGAGGACAAAGGGTTTAATTAGGAGGGGGAAAATAGAGTGTAGAGGAAGCTTCTTGGGTACATAAAAACTGACTGCAAAAGCTTCTATGATATGTGAAGAGAAAAAGATTAGTGAAGACAAACGTAGGTCCTTTGCAGTCAAATTCAGGTGAATTTATAATGGGGGGACAAAGAAATGGCAGACCAGTTGAACAAATACTTTGGTTCAGTCTTCATGAAGGAAGGCACAGATAACCTTCCGGAAATACTCGGGGACTGAGGGTCGAGTGAGAAGGAGGAACTGAAGGAAATCCTTATTAGGCGGGAAATTGTGTTGGGGAAAATGATGGGATTGAAGGTCGATAAATTCCTGGGGCCTGATAGTCTGCATCCCAGAGTACTTAAGGAAGTGACCCTAGAAATAGTGGATGCATTGGTGATCATTTTCCAACAGTCTATCGACTCTGAATCAGTTCCTGTGGACTGGAGGGTAGCTAATATAACACCACTGTTAAAAAAAGGAGGGAGAGAAAAAACGGGTAATTATAGACCGGTTAGCCTGACATCAGTAGTGGGGAAAATGTTGGAATCAATTATTAAAGATGAAATAGCAGCACATTTGGAAAACAGTGACAGGATCGGTCCAAGTCAGCATGGATTTATGAAAGGGAAATCATACTTGACGAATCTTCTGGAATTTTTTGAGGAGTAACTAGCAGAGTGGATGAATTAACTGTGCAAATAGATGTTAACAAATATGATGTGATTGGGATTACGGAGACGTGGCTCCAGGATGATCAGGGCTGGGAACTCAACATCCAGGGGTATTCAACATTCAGGAAAGATAGAATAAAAGGAAAAGGAGGTGGGGTAGCATTGCTGGTTAAGGAGGAAATTAAGGCAATAGTTCGGAAGGACATTAGCTTGGACGATGTGGAATCTATATGGGTAGAGCTGCAGAATACCAAAGGGCAAAAAACGTTAGTGGGAGTTGTGTACAGACCTCCAAACAGTAGTAGTGATGTTGGGGAGGGCATCAAACATGAAATTAGGGATGCGTGCAATAAAGGTGCAGCAGTTACAATGGGTGACTTTAATATGCACATAGATTGGGTAAACCAAACTGGAAGCAATACGGTGGAGGAGGATTTCCTGGAGTGCATAAGGGATGGTTTTTTAGACCAATATGTCGAGGAACCAACTAGGGGGGAGGCCATCTTAGACTGGGTGTTGTGTAATGAGAGAGGATTAATTAGCAATCTCGTTGTGCGAGGCCCCTTGGGGAAGAGTGACCATAATATGGTGGAATTCTGCATTAGGATGGAGAATGAAACAGTTAATTCAGAGACCATGGTCCAGAACTTAAAGAAGGGTAACTTTGAAGGTATGAGGCATGAATTGGCTAGGATAGATTGGCGAATGATACTGAAGGCGTTGACTGTGGATGGGCAATGGCAGACATTTAGAGACCGCATGGATGAACTGCAACAATTGTACATTCCTGTCTGGCGTAAAAATAAAAAAGGGAAGGTGGCTCAACCGTGGTTATCAAGGGAAATCAGGGATAGTATTAAAGCCAAGGAAGTGGCATACAAATTGGCCAGAAATAGCAGCGAACCCGGGGATTGGGAGAAATTTAGAACTCAGCAGAGGAGGACAAAGGGTTTGATTAGGGCAGGGAAAATGGAGTACGAGAAGAAGCTTGCAGGGAACATTAAGACGGATTGCAAACGTTTCTATAGATATGTAAAGAGAAAAAGGTTAGTAAAGACAAACGTAGGTCCCCTGCAGTCAGAATCAGGGGAAGTCATAATGGGGAACAAAGAAATGGCGGACCAATTGAACAAGTACTTTGGTTCGGTATTCACTGAGGAGGACACAAACAACCTTCCGGATATAAAAGGGGTCGGAGGGTCTAGTAAGGAGGAGGAACTGAGGGAAATCCTTATTAGTCGGGAAATTGTGTTGGGGAAACTGATGGGATTGAAGGCCGATAAATCCCCAGGGCCTGATGGACTGCACCCCAGAGTACTTAAGGAAGTGGCCTTGGAAATAGTGGATGCATTGACAGTCATTTTCCAACATTCCATTGACTCTGGATCAGTTCCTATGGAGTGGTGGGTAGCCAATGTAACCCCACTTTTTAAAAAAGAAGGGAGAGAGAAAACAGGGAATTATAGACCGGTCAGCCTGACATCGGTAGTGGGTAAAATGATGGAATCAATTATTAAGGATGTCATAGCAGTGCATTTGGAAAGAGGTGACATGATAGGTCCAAGTCAGCATGGATTTGTGAAAGGGAAATCATGCTTGACAAATCTTCTGGAATTTTTTGAGGATGTTTCCAGTAGAGTGGACAAGGGAGAACCAGTTGATGTGGTATATTTGGACTTTCAGAAGGCTTTCGACAAGGTCCCACACAAGAGATTAATGTGCAAAGTTAAAGCACATGGGATTGGGGGTAGTGTGCTGACATGGATTGAGAACTGGTTGTCAGACAGGAAGCAAAGAGTAGGAGTAAATGGGTACTTTTCAGAATGGCAGGCAGTGACTAGTGGGGTACCGGAAAGTTCTGTGCTGGGGCCCCAGCTGTTTACACTGTACGTTAATGATTTAGACGAGGGGATTAAATGTAGTATCTCCAAATTTGCGGATGACACTAAGTTGGGTGGCAGTGTGAGCTGCGAGGAGGATGCTATAAGGCTGCAGAGCAACTTGGATAGGTTAGGTGAGTGGGCAAATGCATGGCAGATGAAGTATAATGTGGATAACTGTGAGGTTATCCACTTTGGTGGTAAAAACAGAGAAACAGACTATTATCTGAATGGTGACAGATTAGGAAAAGGGGAGGTGCAAAGAGACCTGGGTGTCATGGTACATCAGTCATTGAAGGTTGGCATGCAGGTACAGCAGGCGGTTAAGAAAGCAAATGGCATGTTGGCCTTCATAGCGAGGGGATTTGAGTACAGGGGCAGGGAGCTGTTGCTCCAGTTGTACAGGGCCTTGGTGAGGCCACACCTGGAATATTGTGTACAGTTTTGGTCTCCGAACCTGAGGAAGGACATTCTTGCTATTGAGGGAGTGCAGCGAAGGTTCACCAGACTGATTCCCGGGATGGCGGGACTCACCTATCAAGAAAGACTGGATCAACTGGGCTTGTATTCATTGGAGTTCAGAAGAATGAGAGGGGACCTCATAGAAACGTTTAAAATTCTGATGGGGTTAGACAGGTTAGATGCAGGAAGAATGTTCTCAATGTTGGGAAAGTCCAGAACCAGGGGACACAGTCTAAGGATAAGGGGTAAGCCATTTAGGACCGAAATGAGGAGGAATTTCTTCACCCAGAGAGTGGTGAACCTGTGGAATTCTCTACCACAGAAAGTTGTTGAGGCCAGTTCACTAAATATATTCAAAAATGAGTTATATGAAGTCCTTACTACTAGGGGAATCAAGGGGTATGGTGAGAAAGCAGGAATGGGGTACTGAAGTTGCATGTTCAGCCATGAACTCATTGAATGGCGGTGCAGGCTAGAAGGGCCGAATGGCCTACTCCTGTACCTATTTTCTATGTTTCTATGAGAGAACCAGTGGATGTGGTGTATTTGGACTTTCAGAAGGCTTTTGACAAGGTCCCGCACAAGAGATTGGTGTGCAAAATCAAAGCACATGGTATTGGCGGTTATGTACTGACGTGGATAGAGAACTGGTTGGCAGACAGGAAGCAGAGAGTCGGGATAAACGGGTCTTTTTCAGAATGGCAGGCAGTGACTAGTGGGGTGCCACAGGGCTCAGTGCTGGGACCCCAGCTCTTTACAATATACATTAATGATTTAGATGAAGGAATTGAGTGTAATATCTCCACGTTTGCAGATGACACTAAGCTGGGTGGCGATGTGAGCTGTGAGGGGGATGCCAAGAGGCTGCAGGGTGACTTGGACAGGTTAGGTGAGTGAGCAAATGCATGGCAGATGCACTATAATGTGGATAAATGTGAGGTTATTCACTTTGGTGGCAAAAACACGAAGGCAGAATATTATCTGAATGGCGGCAGATTGAGGAAAGGGGAGGTGCAACGAGACCTTGGTGTCATGGTACATCAGTCATTGAAAGTTGGCATGCAGGTACAGCAGGCGATGAAGAAGGCAAATGGTATGTTGGCCTTCATAGCTAGAGGATTTGAGTATAGGAGCAGGGAGGTCTTACTGCAGTTGTACAGGGCCTTAGTGAGGCCTCACCTGGAATATTGTGTTCAGTTTTGGTCTCCTAATCTGAGGAAGGACGTTCTTGCTATTGAGGGAGTGCAACGAAGGTTCATCAGACTGATTCCCAGGATGGAAGGACTGACATATGAGGAGAGACTGAATTGACTGGGCCTGTATTCACTGGAGTTTAGAAGGATGAGAGGGGATCTCATAGAGACATTTAAAATTTTGATGGGACTGGACAGGTTAGATGCAGGAAGAATGTTGCTGATGTTGGGGAAATCCAGAACCAGGGACACAGTCTAAAGATAAGGGGTAAGCCATTTAGGACTGAGATGAGGATAAACTTCTTCACTCAGAGAGTTGTTAACTTGTGGAATTCCCTACCGCAGAGAGTTGTTGATGCCAGTTCATTGGATATATTCAAGAGGGAATTCGATATGGCCCTTACGGCTAAAGAGATCAAGGGGTATGGAGAGAAAGCAGGAAAGGGGTACTGAGGGAATGATCAGCCATGATCTTATTTAATGGTGGTACAGGCTCAAAGGGCCGAATGGCCTACTCCTGCACCTATTTTCTATGTTTCTCTACTGCAAATCGTCTTCTTAAACCCTTCTTCCCCCGTCTCCTTCCCCCTCATCTCCAACAAAAAGTGTGAGGAGCTCATGGACTTCTTTGTCTCTAAGTTTGAGACCATCCGTTCAGCTGCCTCTGCCACCTCCCTTCCTTCCCCTAGCCCACCAGGCCAAACTTTCTCCAAGGTTCTGGTCTCCATATTGCAAAAAGGATACAGAGGGACTGGAGAAGGTGCCGCTGTGCGGGGTGGGGGAAGACTCCTGGCCAAAAATGGCCAAAGGTTCAGCATCATGCCGAGCACGAAATTTAATGAGGTGGTGCCGTAAGGGAATGATGGTTCGGGGTCAGAGAGGAGAAGGGTGGAGGTAAAACACGACAATGGGTGAGATTGGAAGGAAGGATGGGGGTCAGAGGAAAGTCAATGGGATGAAGGATCAGGAAGGGCGTTGGTATTTAAGAGTTGTTGAAGCTTGCGATTTTCGACATCATATTCAGATGCAAGCCTTTCTTTGCTGTTTCTGCTCTGAAAATATTAACTGGTTGTGGTCAACCTTGAAATAAGAAAGAATTCAGAACTTCTTTAAATTTATAATTAGCAGGAAGTGAGTAAGATAAAGATCACTGTAATCTTGAAGTCATGTTCTTTGCTCTGATTATGATTCATCACTGTTGAACGATTACAGGCGATGAATTCTCCTTTATTTTAAAATGCCGATTTTTCTGAGCTCGAGCTGGGGAGCCGGGCGAAGGGGCAGGAAGGCGCCCTGTGTTCCCTACTCTAGTTTCACGTGGATCATCCTCGACACGAGGGACTGCCTAATACTACACTATACTTTCACGTGCTGCATGGGTATGAGCATCAGGAGAGTAGGGGGTCGGGGGGAATCTGGCTCTGGGCTGTATATTCAATGTAACAGCTTGACAATGCACAGCACTTGGGCAACCAAGTGTCTGTCCAAGTGCCCGTCGTGGCTCAGTGGGAAGCACTCTCGCCTCTGAGTCAACAGGTTGTGAGTTCAAGTCCCACTCCAGAGACTTGAGCCCAAGAATCTAGGCTGACACACTTGTTTGTACGGCAAGACCACTCATAACAACAAATGCATAATAGAGGGAAGTCACTTTGCCTAAAACTCTTATACAGGTCCCAGGAGATGCTGGGCCTGGAGACAATCTAGAGAGTGGAGGAGAGAGAGGTTGCGTGTCACCCCCAAAGACATGTACTGCAGCATAGTATTATCAATTTATATTAACAACTTGGAAGAGGGGACCGAGTGTAACGTAGCTAAGTTTGCTGCCGATACAAAGATGGGAGGGACTGCAATGTGTGAGGAGGACACAAAAAATCTGCAAAAGGACATAGACAGGCTAAGTGAGTGGGCAAACATTTGGCAGATGGAGTATAATGTTGAAGAGTGTGAGGTCATGCACTTTGGCAGAAAATATCAAAGAGCAAGTTATTATTTAAATGGAGAAAGATTGCAAAGTGCCGCAGTACAGCGGAGGTACTTGTGCATGAAACACAAAAGGTTAGTATGCAGGTACGGCAAGTGATCAAGAAGGCCAATGGAATTGTGGCCTTTATTGCAAAGGGGATGGTGTACAAAAGCAGGGAAGTCTTGCTACAGTTGTACATGGTCTTGGTGAGGCCACACTTGGAATACTGCGTGCAGTTTTGGTTTCCATATTTACAAAAGGATATACTTGCTTTGGAGGCAGTTCAGAGAAGGTTCACTAGGTTGATTTCGGGGATGAGGGGGTTGATTTATGAGGAAAGGTTGAGTAGGTTAGGCCTCTACTCATTGGAATTCAGAAGAATGAGAGGTGATCTTATTGAAACATATAAGATTATGAGGAGGCTTGACAAGGTGGATGCAGAGAGGATGTTTCCACTGATAGGGGAGACTAAAACTAGAGGGCATAATCTTAGAATAAGGGGCCGCCCATTTAAAACTGAGATGAGGAGAAATTTCTTCTCTCAGAGGGTTGTAAATCTGTGGAATTTGCTGCCTCAGAGAGCTGTGGAAGCTGGGACATTGAATACATTTAAGGCAGAAATAGTTAGTTTCTTAAACGATGAGGGAATAAGCAGTTATGGGTAGCGGGCAGGGAAGTGGAGCTGAGTCCATGATCGGATCAGCCATGATCATATTAAATGGCGAAGCAGGTTCGAGGGGCAGTATGGCCTACTCCTGCTCCTATTTCTTCTGTTCTTATAGTACCGTAAAATACATGTGATGTCAGTTAGTTATGTTTCAGAGGGTGTATTATATTGAATTTGCAGCACAGAAACTGGCCATTCGGCCCAACTGGTCCCTGCCAGTGTTTATGTTCCACACGATCCTCCTCCCACCCCTACTGATCTAACCTGGAAGTTCAAAGAAGGTTCACAAGGTTGATTCTGGGGATGAGGGGGTTGACTTATGAGGAAAGGTTGAGTAGGTTGAACCTCTACTCATTGGAATTCAGCAAGTATATCCTTTTGTAAATAAGATCATATCTCATTCTTCTGAATTCCAATGAGTAGAGGCCCAACCTACTCAACCTTTCCTCATAAGTCAACCCTCTCATCTCCGGAATCAACCTTGTGAACCTTCTCTGAACTGCCTCCAAAGCAAGTACATCCTTTCGTAAATATGAAAACCAAAACTGCGCGCAGTATTCCAGGTATACCGGCATATCATTTTATTCCTTTCTCCATCTTGTATTTATGAAGCTTCCCCTTAAATGCAGCTGTGCTATTTGCCTCAACCACTACACGAGGTAGCAAGTTCCACTCTCTCGGTAAAGACATTTCTCCTGAATTCCCTATTGGATTAAATAGTAACTAGCTTATATTTATGATTTCTAATTTTGGACTCCCCAAAAGTGGAAACATCTTTTCACGAGTACTCTATCGAACCCCTTCATAAATTTAAAGACCTCTATCAGGTCACCGCTCAAGCTTCTCTTTTATTTTTAAAGAGAGAAACACCCCAGCCTGTTCAAACTTTCCTCATCCTCTCAGTTGTGGTTTCATCATTGTGAATGTATTTAGCATTTTCTCCAGGCCCTTTTTGTAATATGGAGACCAGATTCAAATATACTTTTTGAAACCAGAACGGTGCATAGTACTCCAATCTTAGAGCCACGTTTCTCAAATCTGTTCTTCTGCTCATGGAATCACTCACAGCGCAGAGGCCACTCTGCAGGTTGCGCATGTGTCGGTCACGGTAAGAGCTCTCCACTTAGTCTCGTCTTTCTGAGAAGGCTGCTTCCAGAATCACTGCAGTGCGGCAGTTTTGATAAAATTGAGTGACTTGCTAGGCCACTTCAGATGGCAGTTAAGAGTCAACCACGCTGATGTGGGACTGAAGTCACATATAAAAACATAGAAATTTACAGCGCAGAAGGAGGCCATTTCGGACCATCGTGTCCGTGCCGGCCGACAAAGAACTGCACGGCCCTCAGTCAGCAGCCCTAAAGGTTACATATAAACCTATGAACTATGACGGAAATGTAAAGAGCACCCAGCCCAACCAGTCCACCTCACACAACTGCGGCACCCCTTAGACTGAAACCTACTACACTTCACCCCAACCGGAGCCATGTGATCTCCCGAGAGAGGAAAAAAAACAGATAAAAACCGGCCAATTTAGGGAGAAAAAAATCTGGGAAAATTGCTCTCCGACCCATCCAGGTGAACAAAACTAGTCTAACAGATCACCCTGGCCATATTTGATTTCCTGCAGTACTTACCATTATATCTGCGCCGGCCAATAAAATGTTATCCAGTCTAATCCCAATTACCAGCTCTAGGTTCATAACCCTGCAGGTTGCGGCACTTTAAATGCCCATCTAACCATCTCTTAAAAGTGGTGAGGGTTTCTGCATCCACCACTCTTCCAGGCAGCGAGTTCCAGATCCCCACAACCCTCTGCGTAAAGAAGCCCCCCTCAAATCCCCTTTAAACCTTCCACCAACCATCCCCTTTAAACCTTCCACCAACCATCCCCTTTAAACCTTCCACCAACCACCTTAAAACTTTGCCCCCTCGTAATAGACCCCTCCACCAATGGAAATAGGCCCTTACTATCCACTATGTCCAGGCCCCTCAGTATTTTGTACAGCTCGATGAGGTCTCCTCTCAACTTCCTCTGTTCCAATGAGAACAAGCCCAGCCTATCCAATCTGTCCTCATAACTAAGATTCTCCATTCCAGGCAGCATCCTAGTAAATCTCCTCTGCACCCTTTCTAGTGCAATCACGTCCTTCCTATAATACGGCGACCAGAACTGCACGCAGTATTCCAGCTGTGGCCTTACCAAAGTATTATACAATTTAATACTTGTATTCCATGCCTCAACCAAGAAAGGAAAGCATTCCATATGCCTTCTTAACCACCTTATCCCCCTGGCCTGCAACTTTCAGGGATCTGTGGACAAGCACGCCAAGGTGCCTTTGTTCATCTACACTATGAAGTGGCTGACTGCTTAATGTGTACACCCTTTCCTTATTAGCCCTCCCAAAGTGCATTACCTCACACTTCTCTGAATTAAATTCCATTTGTCACTGCTCTGCCCACCTGACCAGTAGATTGATATCCTCCTGCAGATCATGGTTTTCCTCTTCATTATCAACCACACAGCCAATTTTAGTGTCGTCTGCAAAATTCTTAATCATACTCCCTATATTCAAATCTAAATCGTTGATATATACCACAAAAAGCAAGGGACCCAGTACTGAGCCCTGTGGAACTCCACTGGAAACATCCTTCCAGTCACAAAAACATCCATCAATCATTTCCCTTTGTTTCCTACCTCGAAGCCAATTTTTGGATCCAACTTGCCACTTTTCCCTGGATCCCATGGACTTTAACCTTCGTGACCAGTCTACCATGTGGGACCTTATCAAAAGTCTTGCTGAAGTCCATATACATTACATCATTAGCACTCCCCTCATCGACCTGCTTGGTTACTCCTCAAAAAATTCAATCAGGTTAGTCAAACACGATCTTCCCTTAACAAATCCGTGCTGACTGTCCCTAATTAATCCTTGCCTTTCCAAATGTAGATTTATCCTGTCTTTCAGGATTTTTTCCAATAATTTTCCCACCACTGAGGTTCGGCTGACAGGCCTGTAATTACTCGGCCTATCCCTTTTTCCCTTTTTAAACAAGAGTACCACATGAGCAGTTCTCCAATCCTCCGGCATCATGCCCAGATCCAAAGAGGACTGGAAAATGATGGTCAAGGCCTCTGCTATTTCCTCTATTACTTCGCTCAACAGCCTGGGATGCATTTCATCAGAGCCTGGGGACTTATCTACTTTCAAAGCTGCTAAACCCCTTAATACTTCCTCTCTCACTATATTTATTTCATCCAGAATATCACACTCCTCCTCGATAGCAATATCTGCAATGCCCCTTTCCTTTGTGAAAACAGATGCAAAGTATTCGTTAAGAACCCTTCCAACATCTTCCGCCTCCACACAAAGATTACCTCATGGTCTCTAATAGGCCCTACCCTTTCTTTAGTTACCCTCTTATTCTTAATGTATTTATAGAACATCTTTGGGTTTTCCTTAATTTTACTGGCCAAGAATTTCTCATGCTCTCTCTTAGCATTTCTAATATTCTTTTTAATTTTGCCTCTCAACTTTCTATATTCTTCTAAAGATTCTATAGTATTTAGCCATTGGTATATGACATAAGCATCCTTTTTTTTCTTAATCCTCCCCTGTAAGTCCCTAGACATCCAGGGGGTTCTAGAATTATTATTCACACCCTTTTTCTTTAAGGGTACATGTTTGGCCTGAGCCTTCTGGATCTCCTCCTTGAATGCCTCCCACTGTTCCGACACTGATTTACCCACAAGTAGCTGTTTCCAGTCCACTATGGCCAAATCATTTCTTAACTTAGCAAAATTAGCTTTTCCCCAATTCGGGACTTTTATTCCAGGCCTATCCTTGTCCTTATCCATACCCAACTTGAATCTGACTGAATTATGGTCACTGGCACCCAAGTACTCTCCCACTAATGTCCCTTCAGCCTGCCCAGCTTTATTCCCCAAAACTAAATCCAAAACCGCCCCCTCTCGTGTTGGGCTTGATACATACTGACTAAAAAGTTCTCTTGAATGCATTTCAAGAATTTCGCACCCTCTATACCCTTCACACTAAATTTGTCACAATCAATATTTGGATAGTTGAAATCCCCTACTATTACTACCCTATGGTTTTTGGACTTCACAGCAATTTGCCTACATATTTGCTCCTCTATCTCTCTCCCACTGTTTGGGGTCTATAATACACTCCCAGCAGTGTGATTGACCCTTTTTTATTTTTCAATTCGACCCATATGGCCTCATTTGATGATCCCTCTAACATATCATCCCTCCTCACCGCTGTAATAGTTTCTTTAATCAGAACCGCGACGTCCCCCACCCCGCCCCCGGCCTTTTTACCCCCTCTCTGTCTTGTCTAAAAATCCTGGAGCCAGGAATATTGATCTGCCAAACCTGCCCCACTTTCATCCATGTTTCTGTAATGGCTATAATGTCATACTCCCTAGTGTCTCCCTGTGCTCTTAGCTCATTCGCCTTATTTGCATTAAAGTATATACCATTCAGCACAGGAAGACCTCCTTGTTTACTACATACTAAGCCTTGTTTCCTCTTCTTACAGATTCGCTTCCTAGATTCTTGCTATCCAACTTCTGCTTTACTTCCTTCCCTATTGAATTTGTTCTCAGGTTCCCATCTCCCTGCCAAGCTAGTTTAAACTCTCAACAACAGCATTGGCAAAACTTCCCGCGAGGATATTGGTCCCGGTACTGTTGAGGTGCAACCCATCCAGTTTGTACAGGTCCCATGTCCCCCAGAAGCAGTCCCAATGCCTCAAGAATTTAAAGCCCTCCCTCCTACGCCAACTCTCCAGCCACGTGTTCATCCTCTCAATCCTTCTATTCTTGTACTCATTAGCATGTGTCACCGGTAGTAACATAGAAACCTAGAAAATAGGTGCAGGAGTAGGCCATTCAGCCCTTCGAGCCTGCACCACCATTCAATAAGATCATGGCTGATCATTCCCTCAGTACTCCTTTCCTGCTTTCTCTCCTGAGATTACTACCTTTGAAGTCCTACCCTTTAATTTTCTTCCTAACTCCCTGAATTCTGCCTGTAGGACCTCATCCCTCTTTTTACCGATGTCGTTGGTCCCGATATGGACCACAACCTCTAGCTGTTTACCCTCCACCCCCCAGAATGCCCTGCGTTCCACCCAGGGAGGCAGCAAACCATTCGGGAATCACGTCTACGGCCGCAGAAACGTCTGTCTGTTCCCCGAACTATAGAATCCCCTATCACTAGAGCTCTTTTATTCTTCATCCCTCCCCCTTGTGCAGCTGAGCCACCCATGGTGCCTTGGAATTGGCCCTGGCTGCACTCCCCAGAGGCACCATTGTCCTTACTGATACTCAGAAGTGAATATCGGTTTGAAAGCAAGATGGGCTCATGGGGGGGACTCCTGCACTACCTGCCTAGCATTCTTACTTTGTCTGTTGGTCATCCACTTCCCCTCTGCCTGCAGGCCTTTAGGCTGCGGGGTGACCACCTCCGAAACACGGAGCTCGGGTAGTGAAGCCGGAGACTCCTCCTGCACACATGGTTGTCTAAGCCGCAGTATGTGCACTCCACGGGACTGAGCTGCCCTGCCATCCCTTTAGTTAGACTTATATAGTTTAAAATCTAATTAAAAAAAAAATAGAGAAGAGAGAGATACTTACCAACTCACCTCACCGACCTCTGTGGCCTCCCGAACTCTCGGATTCATGACCTCCTGACCTCCCGACCACTCAGACCTCCGAATTCCAGACCTCCTGAACTCACGGACTCTCCAACTCTACTGAGCTCTCGGACTCTCCTGAACTCAGACTGGGTTTTCTTTCCTAAAGGGACATTAGTGAACCAGTTGGATTTTTACGACAATCAGACAGCTTCACGATCACTTTTACTAATACAGGTTGAGCCTCCCTTATCTGGCCTCTCCGACATGAAACAATGGAACAAATTGGTGTCTTTCCTCGCTGCCGACTCTGGCAATCGCTGGCCTGACCCCGCAATCCCCCGCCCGCCCCCTCCCCGCGCTGCCCCTCCACGATCTCTCTGCCACACTCCCAGCCCCAAGCCAGCCAGCCCCGATATCCCCTTGCTCTGTACCTGTAAATCCAATTTAACGTGACCGCCCCTCATCCGGCAAAATCCCTTATCCAGCACATGCCAAGTCCCAAGGGGACCGGATAAGAGAGGTTCAACCTGTACCAGCTTTATTGTTTTAACTCTACAACAACTTGTATTGATACAGCACCTTTAACATAATAAAAAGTCCCAAGGTGCTTCACAGGAGTGTTATACAACAGAATTTGACACCGAACCACATAAGGCGATATTAGGACAGATGACCAAAAACTTGGTCAAAGAGGTATATTTTAAGGAGCGTCTTAAAAGAGGAAAGAGAGGTAGAGAGGTGCAGAGGTTTAGGGAGGGAATAACAGAGCTTAGGGCCGAGGCAACAAAAGGCACAGCCATCGATGGTGGAGCAATTATAATCAGGGATGCTCAAGAAGGCAGAATTAGAGGAGCGCAGATTTCCTGGGGGCATGGTGGGGGGGGGAGGTTTATGGGGCTGGAGGAGATTACAATGATAGGGAGGGCCGAGGCCATAGAGGCATTTGAAAACCAGGAGGAGAATTTTAAAATCGAGGCATGACTTAACCGGGAGCCAATGTAAGTCAGTGAGCACAGGGGTGATGGGTGAACGAGACTTGGTGCGAGTTAGGACATGGGCAGCTGAGTTTTGGATGACCTCAATTTAAACTCTATTGAAATTCTCAAACCACCATCGTGGGATTTATACTTGCTTTCAGCCAGAATACTACTAAGGTTTCCTCTATGATCACATGACCTGCGGCCTTGAACCACCCCGACCTCACACTCGCCATTGGTCCATTCTCCTGGCGCTACTGCCTTTCCATGGCCAATTGGAAATGGAACAGATTCTTTGTTATCCAATCGGATTATTCTTGACTGTTAGTGAAACAGCCTTTTCCCCACCCCCCATACTCATAAGGACATAAGAAATAGGAGCAGGAGTAGGCCATATAGCCCCTCGAGCCTGCTCCGCCATTTAATACGATCATGGCTGATCTGATCATGGACTCAGGTCCACTTCCCTGCCCGCTCCCCATAACCTCACATTCCCTTATCGGTGAAGAAACTGTCTATCTATGTCTTAAATTTATTCAATGTCCCAGCTTCCACATCTCTCTGAGGCAGCGAATTCCACAGATTGACAACCCTCTGAGAGAAGAAATGACTCCTCATCTCAGTTTTAAATGGGCGGCCCCTTATTCTAAGATTATGCCCCCTAGTTCTAGTCTCCCCTATCAGTGAAAACATCCTCTCTGCATCCACCTTGTCAAGCCCCCTCATAATCTTATATGTTTTGATAAGATCACCTCTTATTCTTCTGAATTCCAACGAGTAGAGACCCAACCTACTCAACCTTTCCTCATAAGTCAACCCCCTCATCCCCGGAATCAACCTAGTGAACCTTCTCTGAACAGCCTCCAAAGCAAGTATATCCTTTTGTAAATATGGAAACCAAAACTGCATGCAGTATTCCAGGTGTGGCCTCACCATTACCCTGTATAACTGTGCTGGAGCAGGAGAGCAACGGCAGTGAAAAGGGACATCGCCAAGGTCCAGGTCAGTGATTGGAGCGTGGGCAGATACAGCAGGAGTGGTGAGGTCAGGGTGAAGGAGTGGCGAGAGATTGTAGAGGGACGTGATCGGGGCCCAGGAGGGGTGTGAGTTCAGACCCAGAACAGGCGAGGGCACAGGGGCAGCATGGACCAGCCCACACTGCGATATGTGTGCGCACTAGGTCCGTGCAGCAGAGCTGGTCCAGTCGTCATCGTTAATCCTTGCTACTGGACCAAGACCGAGCTCTGTCAAGCCCGTGTGGTGGCTGGTGTGCAATGGTCACCACACGTTAAAAAAATCCATGCACAGGCATCTTCCACCCTTCAAGGTTTAGTTTGGGACCTGGAATTTTAGGTCCTTCATTGAAACACCTGTGAACTTTTTGAAGATTAAGCAAGTCATCCTCGATTCGAGGGACTGCCTATGATGATGATGGTATAACTGTAGCAAGACTTCCCTGCTTTTATACTCCATTCCCTTTGCAATAAAGGCCAAGATTCCATTGGCCTTCCTGATCACTTGCTGTACCTGCATACTAACCTTTTATGTTTTATGCATACGTACCCCCAGGTCCTGCTGTATTGCAGCACTTTGCAATTTTTCTCCATTGAAATAATAATAGATTTTTTCTGCTAAAGTGCACGACTTCTGCTAAAGTGCACGACCTCACACTTTCCAACATAGACTGGGTGTTGTGTAATGAGAGAGGATTAATTAGCAATCTCGTTGTGCGAGGCCCCTTGGGGAAGAGTGACCATAATATGGTGGAATTCTGCATTAGGATGGAGAATGAAACAGTTAATTCAGAGACCATGGTCCAGAACTTAAAGAAGGCTAACTTTGAAGGTATGAGGAGTGAATTGGCTAGGATAGATTGGCGAATGATACTAAAGGGGTTGACTGTGGATGGGCAATGGCAAACATTTAGAGACCGCATGAATGAACTACAACAATTGTACATTCCTGTCTGGCATAAAAATAAAAAAGGGAAGGTGGCTCAACCGTGGCTATCAAGCGAAATCAGGGATAGCATTAAAGCCAAGGAAATGGCATACAAATTGGCCAGAAATAGCAGCGAACCCGGGGACTGGGAGAAATTTATAACTCAGCAGAGGAGGACAAAGGGTTTGATTAGGGCAGGGAAAATGGAGTATGAGAAGAAGCTTGCAGGGAACATTAAGAAGGATTGCAAAAGTTTCTATAGATATGTAAAGAGAAAAAGGTTAGTAAAGACAAACGTAGGTCCCCTGCAGTCAGAATCAGGGGAAGTTATAACGGGGAACAAAGAAATGGCGGACCAATTGAACAAGTACTTTGGTTCGGTATTCACTGAGGAGGACACAAACAACCTTCCGGATATAAAAGGGTTCGGAGGGTCTAGTAAGGAGGAGGAACTGAGGGAAATCCTTATTAGTCGGGAAATTGTGTTGGGGAAATTGATAGGATTGAAGGCCGATAAATCCCCAGGGCCTGATGGACTGCATCCCAGAGTACTTAAGGAGGTGGCCTTGGAAATAGTGGATGCATTGACAGTCATTTTCCAACATTCCATTGACTCTGGATCAGTTCCTATGGAGTGGAGGGTAGCCAATGTAACCCCACTTTTTAAAAAAGGAGGGAGAGAGAAAACAGGGAATTATAGACCGGTCAGCCTGACATCGGTAGTGGGTAAAATGATGGAATCAATTATTAAGGATGTCATAGCAGTGCATTTGGAAAGAGGTAATATGATAGGTCCAAGTCAGCATGGATTTGTGAAAGGGAAATCATGCTTGACAAATCTTCTGGAATTTTTTGAGGATGTTTCCAGTAGAGTGGACAAGGGAGAATCAGTTGATGTGGTATATTTGGACTTTCAGAAGGCTTTCGACAAGGTCCCACACAAGAGATTAATGTGCAAAGTTAAAGCACATGGGATTGGGGGTAGTGTGCTGACATGGATTGAGAACTGGTTGTCAGACAGGAAGCAAAGAGTAGGAGTAAATGGGGACTTTTCAGAATGGCAGGCAGTGACTAGTGGGGTACCGCAAGGTTCTGTGCTGGGGCCCCAGCTGTTTACACTGTACATTAATGATTTAGACGAGGGGATTAAATGTAGTATCTCCAAATTTGCGGATGACACTAAGTTGGGTGGCAGTGTGAGCTGCGAGGAGGATGCTATGAGGCTGCAGAGCGACTTGGATACGTTAGGTGAGTGAGCAAATGCATGGCAGATGAAGTATAATGTGGATAAATGTGAGGTTATCCACTTTGGTGGTAAAAACAGAGAGACAGACTATTATCTGAATGGTGACAGATTAGGAAAAGGGGAGGTGCAGCGAGACCTGGGTGTCATGGTACATCAGTCATTGAAGGTTGGCATGCAGGTACAGCAGGCGGTTAAGAAAGCAAATGGCATGTTGGCCTTCATAGCGAGGGGATTTGAGTACAGGGGCAGGGAGGTGTTGCTACAATTGTACAGGGCCGTCGTGAGGCCACACCTGGAGTATTGTGTACAGTTTTGGTCTCCTAACTTGAGGAAGGACATTCTTGCTATTGAGGGAGTGCAGCGAAGGTTCACCAGACTGATTCCCGGGATGGCGGGACTGACATATCAAGAAAGACTGGATCAACTGGGCTTGTATTCACTGGAGTTCAGAAGAATGAGAGGGGATCTCATAGAAACGTTTAAAATTCTGACGGGTTTAGACAGGTTAGATGCAGGAAGAATGTTCCCAATGTTGGGGAAGTCCAGAACCAGGGGACACAGTCTAAGGATAAGGGGGAAGCCATTTAGGACCGAGATGAGGAGGAATTTCTTCACCCAGAGAGTGGTGAACCTGTGGAATTCTCTACCACAGAAAGTTGTTGAGGTCAATTCACTAAATATATTCAAAAAGGAGTTAGATGAAGTCCTTACTACTAGGGGAATCAAGGGGTATGGTGAGAAAGCAGGAATGGGGTACTGAAGTTGCATGTTCAGCCATGAACTCATTGAATGGCGGTGCAGGCTAGAAGGGCCGAATGGCCTACTCCTGCACCTATTTTCTATGTTTCTATGTTATACTCCATCTGCCAAATTTTTGCCCACTCACTTAGCCTGTCTATGTCCTTTTGCAGATTATTTTGTGTCCTCCTCACACATTGCTTTTCCTCCCATCTTTGTATCATCAGCAAACTTGGCTACGTTACATTCGGTCCCTTCTTCCAAGTCATTAATATGAATTGTAAATAGTTGGGGTCCCAGCACTGATCCCTGCGGCACCCCTTGTGCAGCAACTTTTTATGTGGCACCTTGTCAAATGCCTTCTGGAAGTCCAAACACACCACATCCACTGGTTCCCCTTTATCCACCCTGTACGTTGCATCCTCAAAGAATTCCAGCCTATTTGTCAAAAATGACTTCCCCTTCATAAATCCATGCTGACTCTGCTTGATTGAATTATGTTTTTCTAAATGTCCTGTTACTGCTTCTCCACTAATGGATTCCAACATTTTCCCAACCACAGACATTAGGCTAACTGGTCTATAGTTTCCTGCATTTGTCTGCCTCCTTTTTAAAATAGGGGCGTTACATTTGCAGTTTTCCAATCTGCTGGGACCTGGGAATTTTTGTAACTTACAACCAATGCATCCACTATCCCTGCCGCTACTTTGTTTCTCCAGTATATTTATAACTAATAAATGAAAGTGTTCAACAAAAAAAATGAAATCGGCATCTCGCAGCCTGGCTCACCGCTGAAATGCATTGAACGGCAAGGAGTTGCTGTATTTGCGCGGTCGATATGAACTAAACTTAGCGCAGGAAGTTAAGGCTTGTCCATTTCGGTCAATGTGATGAGTGTTACTTTGCTGCCAGTCAACCACTCTGGCACTGAAAATGAACTGTTACAAGTGTGGAGTCTCCTTCCTTCAGCTTTTAATTGTTGGTGATTTTTAAAAAATGTACCTTTTCTTTTACTTTTCTTCTCTGTCTCTATTTTTTCTTCTCCCTTAATCCAATCTTTCTTCCCCGTTCTTAATTTGTCATTGAATTCGCTCACACTTTCTTTCTCAGTCCTTACGCTGTAATGTTACAATCCTCTAATCTGATTGTTTAAGGAGATACACAATTGCTTGTCCGTTTGTTCTCGCTGTGATGTTATCAACTCGCATCTTCAGCAACTTGACACAGGAAAAATGTAAACGCCTAAGCATACAAGGGCAAGTCCAACTGACGGCAGGCACCATTAGATACCAAATGATGGTGCATTGAATTGCATCATATTTATAGCACAGAAACAGGCTATTTGGCTCAACTGGTCTATGCCGTTCCACAGGAGTCTCCTCCCACCCTACTTAATCTAACCCTCTCAACATATCCTTCTATTCCTGTACATATCCAGCTTCCCCTTAAATGCATCTGTGCTATTCACCTCAACTACTCCATATGGTGGCGAGTTCCACATTCTCTGGGTAAAGAAGTTTCTCCTGATTTCTTCCTGATTTATTAGTGGCTATCTTATATTTCTGGCCCCTAGTTTTGGATTCCTCCATATCTTCTCCAAGTCTTTCCTATCAACCCTTTCATAATTTTGAAGACCTCTATCAGATCATCCCTCAGTCTTCTCTTTTCGAGAAGAAAGAGCCACAGCCTGTTCAGTCTTTCCTGGTAGTTACAACCCTCTCATTTTTCCCGCTGTATTTTAAATTTTTATCAATAAGTCTAGCTTTGCCAAAACGTTTTATTCATTTTCTTTGCTGCGTAACCTGTCTTTGGGACTGGTGATCTTGCTCATGAGGTGAGCTGCCTTCTCCACAGTCGTCTTGCCATTTTTGGAGGAGGCATTGTGAGCGATCTCGGCACCGTAAGTCCTGTTGCTCATCACTAGAATCATAAAACATTACAACACAGAAGGAGGCCATTTGGCCCATCGTGTCCATGCTGGTTAAAAAAGAGTTACCCAGCCTAATTCCACTTTCCAGCTCTTGGTCCACAGCCCTATAGGTTACGGCACTTCACATGCACATTGAAGTACTTTTTAAATGTGATGAGGGTTTCTGCCTCTACCACCCTTTCAGGCAGTGAGTTCCAGACCCCCACCACCCTCTGGGTGAAAAATTGTTTCCTCATATTCCCTCTAATCCTTCTAATAATTACTTTAAATCTATACCCCCTGGTTGTTGACCCCTCTGCTAAGGGAAATAGGTCCTTCCTATCCACTCTATCCAGGCCCCTCATAATTTTATACACCTCAATTAAATCTCCTCTCAGTCTTCTCTGTTCCAAGGAAAACAACCCCAGCCGATCTGATCTTTCCTCATGGCTAAAGTTTTCAAGTCTTAACAACATTCTCGTAAATCTCCTCTGCACCCTCTCTAGTGTAATCCTTCCTGTAATGTGGTGACCAGAACTGCATACAGTACTCAAGCTGTGGACTGACTAGTATTTTATGCAGTTTAAGCATAACCTCCCTGCTCTTGTATTCAGTACCTCGGCTAATAAAGGATAGCATTCCATATGCCTTTTAAACTACCTTATCGACCTGTCCTGCTACCTTTAAGGATCAATGGACAGAAACTCCAAAGCCCCTCTGTTCCTCCACATTACTCAGTATCCTCCCATTTAATGTGTATTCCCTTGCCTTGTTGCCCCTCCCCAAATGCATTACCTCACACTTTTCCAGATTGAATTCGATTTGCTAATTTTCTGCCCAACTGACCAGTTCATCGATATCTTCCTGCAGTCTCGAGCTTTCCTCCTCACTGTCAACCACACGGCCAATTTTTGCATCATCTGCAAATAGAAACATAGAAAATAGGTGCAGGAGCAAGCCATTCGGTCCTTCGATCCTGCACCGCCATTCAATAAGATCATGGCTGATCATTCCCTCAGTACCCATTTCCTGCTTTCTCTCCATACCCCTTGATCCCCTTAGCCGTAACTAACTCCCTCTTGAATATATCCAATGAACTGGCATCAACAATTCTCTGTGGCAGAAAATTCCATCGGTTAACAACTCTCTGAGTGAAGAAGTTTCTCCTCATCTCAGTCCTAAATGGACTACACCTTATCCTAAGACTATGTCCCCTGGTTCTGGACTTCCCATACATCAGGAACATTCTTCCCGTATCTAACCTGTCCAGTCCGGTCAGAATCTTATACATTTCCATGAGATCCCCTCTCATACTTCTAAACTCCAGTAAATAAAGGCTCAGTTGATCCAGTCACCCGTCATATGACAGTCCAGCCATCCCTGGAATCAGTCTGGTGAACCTTCGCTGCACTCCCTCAATAGCAAGAACGTCCTTCCTCAGAGTAGGATACCAAAACTGAACATAATATTCCAGGTGAGGCCTCACCAAGGCCCTGTACAACTGCAGTAAAACCTCCCTGCTCCTATATTCAAATCCCCTAGCTATGAAGGCCAACATACCATTTGCCTTCTTCACTGCCTGCTGTACCTGTATGTCCACTTTCAGTGACTGATGAACCATGACACCCAGGTCTCGTTGCACCTCCCCTTTTCCTAATCTGCCGCCATTCAGATAATATTCTGCCTTCGTGTTTTTGCCCCCAAAATGGATAACCTCACATTTATCCACATTATACTGCATCTGCCATGCATTTCCCCACTCACCTAACCTGTCCAAGTCACCCTGCAGCCTCTTAGCGTCCTCCTCACAGCTCACACCACCACTCACTTTAGTGCCATCTGCAAACTTGGAGCTATTACACTCAATTCCTTCATCTAAATCGTTAATGTATATTGTAAAGAGCTGGGGTCCCAGCACTGAGCCCTGCGGCACTCCACTAGTCACTGCCTGCCAATCTGAAAAGGACCCGTTTATCCCGACTCTCTGCTTTCTGTCTCTATCCACGTCAGGACATTACCCCCAATACCATGCGCTTTGATTTTGCACACCAATCTCTTGTGCGGGACCTTGTCAAAAGCCATTTGAAAGTCCAAATACACCACATCCACTGGATCTCCCTTGTCCACTCTGCTAGTTACATCCTCAAAAAATTCCAGAAGATTCGTCAAGCATGATTTCCCTTTCATAAATCCATGCTGACTTGGTCCGATCCTGTCACTGCTTTCCGGTCTATAATTACCCGTTTTCTCTCTCCCTCCCTTTTTAAAAAGTGGTGTTACTTTAGCTACCCTCCAGTCCATAGGAACTGCTCCAGAGTCGATAGACTGTTGGAAAATGATCACCAATGCATCCACTATTTCTAGGACCACTTCCTTAAGTACTCTGGGATGCAGACTATCAGGCCCCGGGAATTTATCAGCCTTCAATCCCATCAATTTCCCTAACACAATTTCCTGCCGAATAAGGATATCCTTCAGTTCCTCCTTCTCACTAGACACACTGTCCCCTAGTACATTCGGAAGGTTATTTGTGTCTTCCTTCATGAAGACAGAATCGAAGTATTTGTTCAATTGGTCTGCCATTTCTTTGTTCCCCATTATAAATTCATCTGAATCCGACTGTCTTTACTAATCTTTTTTTCTTCACATATCTATAGAAGCTTTTGCAGTCAGTTTTTATGTTCCTTGTAAGCTTCCTCTCGTTCTATATTTTCCCCCTCTTAATTAAACCCTTAGTCCTCCTCTGTTGAATTCTAATTTTCTCCCAGTCCTCAGGTTTGTTGCTTTTTCTAGCCAATTCATATGCCTCTTCCTTGGCTTTAACACAATCCTTAATTTCCCCCTTTTCCTCTCTGTCTATCCTTCCTGAATGTTGAATATCCCTGGATGTTGAGTTCCCAGCCTTGGTCACCCTGGAGCCATATCTCCGTGATGCCAATTACATCATATCCGTTAACTGCTGTCTGCGCAGTTAATTCGTCCACCTTATTCCGAATACTCCTCGCATTGAGGCACAGAGCCTTCAGGCTTGTCTTTTTAACACACCTTGCCCCTTTAGAATTTTTCTCGAATGTGGCCCTTTTTGTTTTTTGCCTTGGGTTTCTCTGCCCTCCACTTTTATTATTCTCCTTACTATCTTTAGCTTCTGCCTCCATTTTATTTCCCTCTCTCTCCCTGCATAGGTTCCCATCCCCCTGCCATGTTAGTTTAACTCCTCCCTAACAGCACTAGCAAATACTCCCCCTAGGACATTGGTTCCGGTCCTGCCCAGGTGCAGACCGTCCGGTTTGGACTGGTCCCACCTCCCCCAGAACTGGTTCCAATGTCCCAGGAATTTGAATCCCTCCCTTCTGCACCACTCCTCAAGCCACATATTCATCTGAGCTATCCTGCGATTCCTACTCTGACTAGCACGTGGCATTGGTAGCAATCCTGAGATTACTACTTTTGAGGTCCTACTTTTTAATTTAGCTCCTAGCTTCCTAAATTCGTCTTGTAGGACCTCATCCTGTTTTTTACCTATATCGTTGGTACCTACATGCACCACGACAACTGGCTGTTCACCCTCCCTTTTCAGAATGTCCTGCACCTGCTCCAAGACATCCTTGACCCTTGCACCAGGGAGGCAACATACCATCCTGGAGTCTTTGTTGCGGCCGCAGAAACGCCTATCTATTCCCCTTACAATCGAATCCCCTATCACTAATGTTCTCCCACACTTTTTCCTGCCCTCCTGTGCAGCAGAGCCATCCACAGTGCCATGAACTTGGCTGCTGCTGCCCTCCCCTGATGAGTCATCCCCCTCAACAGTACTCAAAGCAGTGTATCTGTTTTGTAGGGGGATGACCGCAGGGGACCCCTGCACTACCTTCCTTGCACTGCTCTTCCTGCTGGTCACCCATTTACTATCTGGCTGTGTACCCTTTACCTACGGTGAGACCAACTCGCTAAACGTGCTTTTCATGTCATTCTCAGCATCGTGGATGCTCCAGAGTGAATCCACCCGCAGATCCAGTGCCGTAATGCGGTCCATCAGGAGCTGGAGGCGGATACACTTCCAGCACACGTAGTCGTCCGGGACACCGGAAGCGTTCCTGACTTCCCACATAGTACAGGAGCAGCATAACACGTGTCCGAGCTGTCCTGCCATGACTTAACCCTTAGATTAACTTAATTTGGCAACAACAATGCTAAAGGTTGCTTACTGATATAGAAAAAAGAAAGAAAAACTACTTACCAACCACCAGCCAATCACATCCCCTTGGCTGTGACGTCACCTTTCGTTTTCCTTCTACTTCTTTTTGCCTTCTCGCCCTGCTGCACAAGCACAAGCATGCCTCTCGCCGACTCACCACGAACTCCTGACGACTCACAGACGCTGGGCCTTTTTATAGGCCTCTCCACGCACCTCCCGAGCCTCTCGCCGACTCACCACGAACTCCCGACGACTCATGGACGCTGGGCCTTTTTATAGGCCTCTCCATGCACCTCCCGAGCCTCTCGCCGACTCACCACGAACTCTTTATCATGTCCTCTACATTTAAGTCCAAATCATTAATATATACAGGGGTACTACAATAAGCAAGGGACCGAGTACTGAGCCCTGTGGAACCCCACTGGAAACAGCCTTCCAGTCACAAAAGCTCCCCTCAGCCATTACCCTTTGCTTCCTGCCACTGAGCCAATTTTAGATCCAATTTGCCACTCTCCCTTGGATCCCATGGGCTTTTCCGTTTTTGATCAGCCTACCATGTGGGACCTTGTCAAAAGCCTTGTTAAAATCCATGTAAGCTACATCAAAAGCACTGCCCTCATCAACCCTCCTTGTTACCTCCTCAAAGAAACTCAATAAAGTTAGTCAGACACTACCTTCCCTTAACAAATCCATGCTGACTGTCCTTGATTAATCTGTGTCTTTCGAAATGAAGGTTTATACTGTCGCTCAAATTAGTGTGCAAAATTAAAGCACATGGTAATGTATTTAGTGGTTAGAGAACTGGTTGGCAGACAGGAATCAAAGAGTAGGAATAAACGGGTCCTTTTCAGAATGGTAGGCAGTGACTAGTGGGGTGCCACAAGGTTCAGTGCTGGGACCCCAACTATTTACAATATACATTAATGATTTAGATGAAGGAATTGAATGTAATATCTCCAAGTTTGCAGATGACACTAAGCTGGGTGGCAGTGTGAGCTGTAACGAGGATGCTAAGAGGCTGCAGGATGACTTGGACAGGTTAGGTGAGTGGGCAAATACATGGCAGATGCAATAAAATGTATATAAATGTGAGGTTATCCACTTTGGTGGCAAAAACAGGAAGGCAAAAGTTATCTGAATGGTGACAGAATAGGAAAAGGGGAGGTGCAACGAGACATGGGTGTTATGGTACATCAGTCATTGAAAGTTGGCATGCAGGTTCAGCAGGCGGTGAAGAAGGCAAATGGTATGTTGGCCTTCATAGCGAGAGGATTTGAGTATAGAAACATAGAAAATAGGTGCAGGAGTAGGCCATTCGGCCCTTCTAGCCTGCGCCGCCATTCAATGAGTTCATGGCTGAACATGCAACTTCAGTACCCCATTCCTGCTTTCTCACCATACCCCTTGATCCCCCTAGTAGTAAGGACTTCATCGAATTCCTTTTTGAATATATTTAGTGAATTGGCCTCAACAACTTTCTGTGGTAGAGAATTCCACAGGTTCACCACTCTCTGGGTGAAGAAATTCCTCCTCATCTCGGTCCTAAATGGCTTACCTCTTATCCTTAGACTGTGTCCCCTGGTTCTGGACTTCCCCAACATTGGGAACATTCTTCCTGCATCTAACCTGTCTAACCCCATCAGAATTTTAAACGTTTCTATGAGGTCCCCTCTCATTCTTCTGAACTCCAGTGAATACAAGCCCAGTTGATCCAGTCTTTCTTGATAGGTCAGTCCCGCCATCCCGGGAATCAGTCTGGTGAACCTTCGCTGCACTCCCTCAATAGCAAGAATGTCCTTCCTCAGGTTAGGAGACCAAAACTGTACACAATACTCCAAGTGTGGCCTCAACAAGGCCCTGTACAACTGTAGCAACAGCTCCCTGCCCCTGTACTCAAATCCCCTCGCTATGAAGGCCAACATGCCATTTGCTTTCTTAACCGCCTGCTGTACTTGCATGCCAACCTTCAATGACTGATGTACCATGACACCCAGGTCTCGTTGTACCTACCTTTTTCCTAATCTGTCACCATTCAGATAATTTTTACCACCAAAGTGGATAACCTCACATTTATCCACATTATACTTCATCTGCCATGCATTTGCCCACTCACCTAACCTATCCAAGTCGCTCTGCAGCCTCATAGCATCCTCCTCGCAGCTCACACTGCCACCCAACTTAGTGTCATCCACAAATTTGGAGATACTACATTTAATCCCCTCGTCTAAATCATTAATGTACAGTGTAAACAGCTGGGGCCCCAGCACAGAACCTTGCGGTACCCCACTAGTCACTGCCTGCCATTCTGAAAAGTCCCCATTTACTCCTACACTTTGCTTCCTGTCTGACAGCCAGTTCTCAATCCATGTCAGCACACTACCCCCAATCCCATGTGCTTTAACTTTGCACATTAATCTCTTGTGTGGGACCTTGTCGAAAGCCTTCTGAAAGTCCAAATATACCACGTCAACTGGTTCTCCCTTGTCCACTCTACTGGAAACATCCTCAAAAAATTCCAGAAGATTTGTCAAGCATGATTTCCCTTTCACAAATCCATGCTGACTTGGACCTATCATGTCACCTCTTTCCAAATGCACTGCTGTGACATCCTTAATAATTGATTCCATCATTTTACTCACTACCGATGTCAGGCTGACCGGTCTATAATTCCCTGTTATCTCTAAAAAGTGGGGTTACATAGGCTACCCTCCACTCCATAGGAACTGATCCAGAGTCAATGGAATGTTGGAAAATGACTGTCAATGCATCCACTATTTCCAAGGCCACCTCCTTAAGTACTCTGGGATGCAGTCCATCAGGCCCTGGGGATTTATCGGCCTTCAATCCCATCAATTTCCCCAACACAATTTCCCGACTAATAAGGATTTCCCTCAGTTCCTCCTCCTTACTAGGCGCTCTGACCCCTTTTATATCCGGAAGGTTGTTTGTGTCCTCCTTAGTGAATACCGAACCAAAGTACTTGTTCAATTGGTCTGCCATTTCTTTGTTCCCCGTTATGACTTCCCCTGATTCTGACTGCAGGGGACCTACGTTTGTCTTTACTAACATTTTTCTCTTTACATATCTATAGAAACTTTTGCAATCCGTCTTAATGTTCCCTGCAAGCTTCTTCTCGTACTCCATTTTCCCTGCCCTAATCAAACCCTTTGTCCTCCTCTGCTGAGTTCTAAATTTCTCCCAGTCCCCGGGTTCGCTGCTATTTCTGGCCAATTTGTATGCCACTTCCTTGGCTTTAATACTATCCCTGATTTCCCTTGATAGCCATGGTTGAGCCACCTTCCCTTTTTTATTTTTACGCCAGACAGGAATGTACAGGAGTATAGGAGCAGGGAGGTCTTACTGCAGTTGTACAGGACCTTGGTGAGGCCACACCTTGAATATTGTGTACAGTTTTGGTCTCCTAATCTGAGGAAGGACATTCTTGCTATTGAGGGAGTGCAGCGAAGGTTCACCAGACTGATTCCCGGGATGGCAGGACTGACATATGAAGAAAGACTGGAACGACTAGGCTTATATTCACTGGAATTTAGAAGAATGAGAGGAACATATAAAATTCTGACGGGATTGGACAGGTTAGATGCAGGAAGAATGTTCCCGATGTTGGGGAAGTCCAGAACCAGGGGTCACAGTCTAAGGATAAACGGTAAACCATTTAGAACCGAGATGAGAAGAAACTTCTTCACCCAGAGAATTGTGATCCTGTGGAATTCTCTACCACAAAAAGTTTTTGAGGCCAGTTCGTCAGCTATATTCAAAAGGGAGTTCGATGTGACCTTTATGACTAAAGGGATCAAGAGGTTTGGAGAGAAAGCAGGAAAGGGGTACTGAAGTTGCATGATCAGCCATGATCATATTGAATGGTGATGCAGACTCGAAGGGCTGAATGGCCTACTCCTGCACCTATTTTCTATGTTTCTATGATTCTAGTAATTTGCTCACCACCGAGGTTAAACTAACTGGCGTGTAATTGCTCGGTTTATCCCTTCCTCCCTTTTTAAACAATGGTACAACATTAGCAGTTCTTCAATCCTCTGGCACAACTCTTGTAGCCAGGGAGGATTGAAAAATGATGGATAGATCCTCCGCAATTTCCTACCTTGCTTCTTTTAGTAGCCTCAGATATATTTCATCCGGTCCTGGCGAATTATCTTCACCTTGTGTCGACAACTTCGGGTTTTCCGGCCTTCAATTCAATTTAGTGGAATATAGTGGGTATCCCCTTGTACGAGCTGCTGTGATGTCAACAAGCTGTCTACGCAGCCAATCAAAAGGCATAATTCTCAGAGACTGCAAACAAGGAAGTGAGCAAGAAAGAAAGACTTGCATTTATATCCTCATCAGTACCCCACCGCTGCCTTCTCTCCATACCCCCTTGATCCCTTTAGCCATAAGGGCCACATCTAACTCCCTTTTGAATATGGCCAACGAACTGGACTCAACAACTTTCTGTGACAGAGAATGCTCTGTCCCTTCCTGTCTCACTCTGGTTATCCCATCATCACAGGCGGTCCCTCGAACGAGGATGACTTGCTTCCACGAGAGTTCACAGAGGTTATCATTACCTCTCATCCCTCCAAAAGCCACCCTGAATCCTGCCTCTGATCGCACGTCGCTCTTTGTGTGGTGGGGCCGGGGGGGGGGGGGGGGGCTGCGGCTGGGGTGCGGGTATATAGATTGTAAATAGTTGAGGCCCCAGCACCGATCCCTGCGGCACCCCACTAGTCACTGTTTGCCAATCGGAAAATGACCCATTTATCCCGACTCTCTGTTTTCTGTGAATTAGCTAATCCTCTATCCGTGCTAATATACTACCCCCAACCCTGTGAACTTTTATCTCGTGCAGTAACCTTTTATGTTGCACCTTATCGAATGCCTTCTGGAAATCCAAATACACCACATCCACTGTTTCCCCTTATCCACCCTGCTCGTTACATCCTCAAAGAACTCCAGCAAATTTGTCAAACATGATTTCCCTTTCATAAAACCATGCTGACTCTGCTTGATTGAATTATGCTTTTCCAAATGTCCCGCTACTGCTTCCTTAATAATAGACTCCAGCATTTTCCCAACTACAGATGTTAGGCGAACTGGTCTATAGTCTCCTGCTTTCTGTCTGCTTCCTTTTTTAAAAGACTTGCCACATGACACATGAAACAGTTGGATGAAGGCTGGCATGGTAATAAAGTAGAAAATGACAGTAAATAGACAAGACTCTGTAGTGAGGGCCCTGAGTGCTGTTCTTCAGACACCTCCTGGTCTCCTGACACAACCGAGAGATTGGAGAAAAGTCTTACGCACATTATCAGTGCCAGAAAACGCAGGACCAAACCCACCCTTCAAACAAACAAAGCGACAAAACTTCAAAAACAACAAAGACCTGCAATCTAACCTAGGGAACAGATGGTAGTTACAAACCACCCGAACTCCTCGATTAGGTTCCAGCCTGTAACTCACTCCCAGGTATCCATTATTGTATATATAGACCTCCCGAACCCCTCGATTAGGTTTCAGCCTGTAACTCACTCCCAGGTATCCATTATTGTATATATAGACCTCCCGAACCCCTCGATTAGGTTCCAGCCTGTAACTCACTCCCAGATATCCATTATTGTATATATAGACCTCCCGAACCCCTCGATTAGGTTCCAGCCTATAACTCACTCCCGGGTATCCATTATTGTATATATAGACCTCCCGAACCCCTCGATTAGGTTCCAGCCTGTAACTCACTCCCGGGTATCCATTATTGTATATAGAGACCTCCCGAACCCTTCGATTAGGTTCCAGCCTGTAACTCACTCCCAGATATCCATTATTGTATATATAGACCTCCCGAACCCCTCGATTAGATTCCAGCCTATAACTCACTCCCGGGTATCCATTATTGTCTATACAAACCACCCGAACCCCTCGATTAGATTCCAGCCTGTAACTCACTCCCGGGTATCCATTATTGTATATATAGACCTGCCGAATCCCTCGATTAGATTACAGCTTGTAACTCTCCCCCTGATATCCATTATAGTATATATAAATCTCCCGAACCCCTCGATTGGATTCCAGCCTGTATATCACTCCACAGTGTCCGATGCCCATGTATAAACCATCCCAATCTGACCGTGTGATGTTATATCTGTTGTCACTATATAACTGACTCAGTATATTGTCTTGCAGTATGTTTTCCAAACACTGAGTCTGACCTAGTGCTGTTTTAATGTTGTCTCTCTCTCCACAGAGGCTTCTAATAATGGTTGGACAATGACCACCGCGGATACAGTGAGTGCTGAGGAAGGGAGGTCCACTGTCTTGCCGTGCAGTTTCACCCACCCACCCACTGATCGCCTGCTCACCGGCACTGTGAAATGGTTCAAAGTGCACTCATTGGAAGTTATTTTTACCTGCACGTATTCTGGTCTGGGCCATTCACAGGGCGAGCTGTGTGAGATTGTGAGGCAGCAGGAAGGCGGGAATCGATTCAGATTCGTGGGGAACCTCAGCAACAACGATGTTTCGATAATGATGGAGCGGCTGAGCCAGGCGGACAATGGTTGTTATCGGTGTCGTGTGGAGCTCAATATTGACAACTTTGGAACTTGGACAGGAACGCTTCTGAGTGTGAGAGGTGAGGAGCACTGCTCAGGGGCTGTCGCTGCTCCGATAGCTCAGTGGGGAAAGGCTCCACCTGGTTCGGTGAGTCTCGGGTTTGAACACTGCCCTGAGCGTTCTTCGTTGATCTGAAGCAGGAGGCAGTAAGAAGGAAAGGGAGTAGAGACTAGCATTGAAAAGCTTTTAAACATGTGTCTCCGATAGTGTGTTTCACATAGCCTCACTGGTTTGACGTGTTCAAGCTCGCTTCAGTGGTTCTGGGCTAGGGAGCACAAAAAACATCACGGGGGATTCTAGCTCCAAGATTTCTACCAAGTGACCCCTGCTCTATAGGCATTGGCCGAGGGCATGGTGAGGCTGGTACCTCCCGAGCCCCCATTGGCCGAGGTCGTGGTGGGGCTGCCCATGGGACTACCGTGATGGTAGGGATACCTGCCCTCCTGTATGGCTCAGAGACGTGGACCATGTACAGTAGACACCTCAAGTCGCTGGAGAAATACCACCAACGATGCCTCCGCAAGATCCTGCAAATCCCCTGGGAGGACAGACGCACCAACATTAATGTCCTCGACCAGGCCAACATCCCCAGCATTGAAGCACTGACCACACTTGATCAGCTCCACTGGGCAGGCCACATTGTTTGCATGCCAGACACGAGAGTTCCAAAGCAAGCGCACTACTCGGAACTCCTTCCCTGCAAACGAGCCAAAGGCAGAGGAAACGTTACAAGGGCACCCTCAAAGCCTCCCTGATAAAGTGCAACATCTCCACTGACACCTGGGAGTCCCTGGCCAAAGACCGCCCTAAGTGGAGGAAGTGCATCCGGGAGGGCGCTGAGCTCCTCGAGTCTCGTCGCCAAGAGCATGCAGAAATCAAGCACAGGCAGCGGAAAGAGCATGCGGCAAATCAGGCTCCCCACCCACACTTTCCTCCAACCACTGACTGTTCCACCTGTGGTTCTCGTATTGGAGTATACAGCCACCTAATAATTCATGCTAAGAGTGGAAGCAAGTCTTCCTCGATTCCGAGGGACTGCCTATGATGATGATGGATGGGGCTGGTACCTCCCGAGCCCCAATTCCTGAGGTCATGATAGGGTTAGTAATTTACCATCCCTCATTGGCTGAGGACGTGGTAACGTTAGTACATTCCCAGCCCTCATTTGGTGTGGCCATGGTGGGATGACTATCATTCCATTTCCCATCCCCCCTCCCCCACCTCCCACTGAAATAACCTGCCAACAGTCACTGTTTAGGCTCATCCATCAGGAAGGATTCCTTGGTCCAAGTGCCTAACAAGAGTCAGCGACCATCTTAAGTAGGAAAGAAAATGGGTAACAAACATGCTCCGGGCGGTTTGCACCTGGGCAGGACCGGAACCAATATCCTAGGGGGAGTATTTGCTCGTGCTGTTGGGGAGGGGTTAAACTAATATGGCAGGGGGATGGGAACCTATGCAGGGAGACAGTGAAGTAGAATGGGGGCAGAAGCAAAAGATAGGAAGAAGAAAAGTAAAAGTGGAGGGCAGAGAAACCCAAGGCAAAAATCAAAAATAGCCACATTACAGCAAAATTCTAAAGGGACAAAGTGTGTTAAAAAGACAAGCCTGAAGGCTCTGTGCCTCAATGCGAGGAGTATTCATAATAAAGTGGACTAATTAACTGCACAGGCAGCAATTAACGAATATGATATAATTGGCATTACGGAGACATGGCTCCAGGGTGACCAAGGCTGAGAACTCAACATCCAGGGGGTATTCAACATTCAGGAAGGATAGACAGAAAGGAAAAGGAGGTGGGGTGGCGTGCTGGTGTAAGAGAAAATTATCGCAATAGTAAGGAAGGACATTAGCTTGGATGATGTGGAATCTGTATGGGTGGAGCTGCGGAATACCAAAGGGCAGAAAACGCTAGTGGGAGTTGTGTACAGACCATCAAATAGTAGTAGTGAGGTTGGGGACAGCATCAAACAAAAAATTAGGGATGCGTGCAATAAAGGTAAAGCAGTTATCATGGGCAACTTTAATCTACATATAGATTGGGCTAACCAAACTGGTAGCAATGCGGTGGAGGAGGATTTCATGGAGTGTATTCGGGATGGTTTTCTGGACCAATATGTCGAGGAACCAACTAGAGGGCTGGCCATCCTAGACTGGATGATGTATAATGAGAAAGGACTAATTACCAGTCTTGTTGTGTGATGGCCCTTGGGGAAGAGTGACCATAATATGATAGAATTCTTTATAAAGATGGAGAGTTACACAGTTAATTCAAAGACTCGGGTCCTGAACTTAAGGAAAAGTAACTTCGATGGTATGAGACGTGAATTGGCCAGAATAGACTGGCAAATGATACTTTAAGGGTTGACGGTGGATAGACAATAGCAAACATTTAAAGATCACATGGATGAACTTCAACAATTGTATATCCCGGTCTGGAGTAAAACTAAAACGGGGAAGGTGGCTCAACCGTGGCTAACAAGGGAAATTAAGGATAGTGTTAAATCCAAGGAAGAGGCATATAAATTGGCCAGAAAAAGCAGCAGACCTGAGGACTGGGAGAAATTTAGAATCTAGCAGAGGAGGACAAAGGGTTTAATTAGGAGGGGGAAAATAGTGTATGAGAGGAAGCTTGCTGGAAACATAAAAACTGACTGCAAAAGCTTCTATAGATATGTGAAGAGAAAAAGATTAGTGAAGACAAACGTAGGTCCCTTGCAGTCAGATTCAGGTGAATTTATAATGGGGAACAAAGAAATGGCAGACCAGGTGAACAACTACTTTGGTTCTGTCTTCAAGAAGGACGACATAAATAACCTTCCAGAAATACTAGGGGACCGAGGGTCTACCGAGAAGGAGGAACTGAAGGAAATCTTTATTAGGCGGGAAATTGTGTTAGGGATATTGATGGAATTAAAGGCCGATAAATCCCCGGGGCCTGATAGTCTGCATCCCAGAGTACTTAAGGAAGTGGCCCTAGAAATAGTGGATGCATTGGTGATCATTTTCCAACAGTCTATCGACTCTGGATCAGTTCCTATGTACTGGAGAATAGCTAATGTAACACCACTTTTTAAAAAAGGAGAGAGAATGAAAACGGTTAATTATAGACTGGTTAGCCTGACATCAGTAGTGAGGAAAATGTTGGAATCAATTATTAAGGATGAAATAGCAGCGCATTTGGAAAGCAGTGACAGGATCGGTCCAAGTCAGCATGGATTTGTGAAAGGGAAATCATGCTTGACAAATCTTCTGGAATTTTTTGAGGATGTAACGAGTAGAGTGGACAAGGGAGAACCAGTGGATGTGTTGTAGTTGGATTTTCAAAAGGCTTTTGACAAGGTCCCACACAAGAGATTGGTATGCAAAATTAATCACATGGTATTGGGAGTAATGTACTGACGTGGATAGAGAACTGGTTGGCAGACAGAAGCAGAGAGTTGGGATAAACGGGTCCTTTTCAGAATAGCAGGCAGTGACTAGTGGAGTGCCGCAGGGCTCAGTGCTGGGACCCCAGCTATGTACAATATACATTAATGATTTAGATGAAGGAATTGCATGTAATATCTAAAGTTTGCAGATGACACTAAGCTGGGTGACGGTGTGCTGAGAGGAGGACGCTAAGAGGCTGCATGGTGCCTTGGACAGGTTAGGTGAGTGGGCAAATGCATGGCAGATGCAATATAATGTGGATAAATGTGAGGTTATCCACTTTGGTGGCAATAACACAAAGGCAGAATATTATCTGAATGGCGGCAGATTAGGAAAAGGAGAGGTGCAACAAGACCTGGGTGTCATGGTACCTCAGTCATTAAAAGTTAGCATGCAGGTACAGCAGGCGATAAAGAAGGCAAATGGTATGTTGGCCTTCATAGCTAGGGGATTTGAGTATAGGAGCAGGGAGGCCTTACTGCAGTTGTACAGGGCCTTGGTGAGGCCTCACCTGGAATATTGTGTTCAGTTTTGGTCTCTAATCTGAGGATGGATGTTCTTGCTATTGAGGGAGTGCAGCGAAAGTTCACCAGACTGATTCCCGGGATGGCAGGACTGACATATGAGGAGAGACTGGATCGACTGGGCCTGTATTCACTGGAGTTTAGAAGGATGAGAGGGGATCTCATAGAAACGTATAAAATTCTGACGGGACTGGACAGTTAAATGCGGGAAGAATGTTCCCGATGTTAGGGAAGTCCAGACTCAGGGGACACAGTCTAAAGATAAGGGGTAGCCATTTAGGACTGAGACGAGAAGAAACTTCTTCACACAGAGAATTGTTAATCTGTGGAATTCCCTACTGCAGAGAGTTGTTGATGCCAGTTCATTGGATATATTCAAGAGAGAGTTAGATATGACCCTTACGGCTAAGGGGATCAAGGGGTATGGAGAGAAAGCAGGAAAGGGGTACTGAGGTGAATGATCAGCCATGATCTTATTGAATGGTGGTGCAGGCTCGAAAGGCCGAATGGCCTACTCCTGCACCTATTTTCTATGTTTCCATGTTTCTATGTTGCTGATACAGCTAAAGTTGAGGGTGAAAGACACCCAGGAGGCTTGGGAGACTCAAAGCTCAATAAGTCCAATCAATTCAGAGCAGCAATCAACTAAACCAGTAAAAATAAATCTGGAGTACTTATTTAAATCAAACTGTGCGAGTAGCACCAGCATCACGGGTTGAAAGCAATGAAATGCAATGTTAGAACTGATATCGGGAGGTTCTCCTTCACGCAGAGAGTGAATGGGGGATGGGGCTATTTTGATCAGGGTGTGTGCTGTAGGAGAATATAAACAGCCTGTTTGGGGCAGCCCTGGAGAAATATGTCAGTACAGTTTTTAAGCATTCATTCTATTGTAAAGTTGAAAAATACAAAATAAATTGAATCTAAAAATGATGTAGGTTGATCTGACACATTCTGATGTCTGTCCTTTCCTCAGCTGCTAGTGGAAATGGCTCAATGGTGAGAGGGACCGAGGGAGCTTTGGTTACATTGCCCTGTATGTTCACACCCAGCGACTACACCAACCCAACTGTTGCATGGATGAGGAAGGAGCCCTACCAACACGTAGTCACATTTAGAGCCCAATCAAATGGATATTGGACAACTGTAAACGGTGGAAATCGGTACGAGCTCGTCGGGAACCCAAAGGGGGAAACGCTTCAACCAGGATAAAGCAGCTGAGCGTGAAAAACAACCACACTTACCTGTGTCTGGTGGAGTACAAGCCACGGGACAATTACATAAATCTGATCCAGACTGAGACATGTCTGCAGCTCGTACATGGTAAGAAACCATTCCTACATTCTCCAGTGTAGAGGTTTTCTGTGCACTTTTGATGTTTATTGTATTTCATATAATTTGCACGTGCTGATTCTGTTAAATGCATTCTGACATTCAGTATTGAAAGACAATGAACTGAGTGTTAAGTGTGTGTCATTATACCATCACCAAGGGAATGGGCAGGTTTGTGAACAGACTTCACAGGACCAGAAGCTTCATAAGAACATGAGAATTAGGAGTAGGAGTAGGCCATGCGGCCCTTCGAGCCTGCTCCGACATTCAACAAGATCATTTGTAATCTTTGACCTCAACTCCACTTTCCCGCCCAGTCTCCATTTCCCTTGATTCCCCTCGAGTCCAAAAATCTATCGATCTCAGCATTGAATATATTCAGAGACTCAGCATCCACAGCCTTCTGGGGCAAAGAATTCCAAAGGTTCACAACCCTCTGAGTGAAGAAATTCCTCCTCATCTCGGTCTTAAATGGCCGACCCCTTATCCTGAGAATGTGCCCCCCGAGTTCTAAAGTCTTCAACCAGGGGAAACAATCTCTCAGCATCTACGCTGCCAATCTCCCTCAGAATCTTCTATATTTCAATGAGATCACCTTTCATTCTTCTGTACCCCAGAGAGTCGAGGCCCAATCTACTCAATCTCTCCTCATATTTCAACTTCCCCCTTCATCAGTTTAACAAGGCCATAAAAATGCTAACCAAGCGCTGAGGTTCATTTCTAGAAGAATTGAATTGAAAAGTAATGAAGTTGTGTTAAACTTGTATCGAACCTTGGTTCGACCACTCTTGGAGTACTGTGCACAGTTCTGGTCTCCATATTGTAAAAAGGCAATAGAGGCACGGCAAAAAAGATTTTCAAGGTTGATAAGAACATCAGAACATAAGAAATAGGAGTAGGAGTAGGCCTTTTGGCCCCTCTAGCCTGCTCTGCCATTTATTAAGATTATGGCTGATCTGATCTTGGGCTCAGCTTCACTTCCCTGCCCGCTCCCCATAACCCTTCACTCCCTTATCGTTCAAAAATCTGTATCTCCACCTTAAATATATTCAATGACCCAGCCTCCACAGCTCTCTGGGTTAGAGAATTCCACAGATTTACAACGCTCTGAGAGAAGAAATTCCCCCTCATCTCAGTTCTAAACCTTATTCTTAAACTCTGCCCCCTAGTTCTAGATTCCCCCATGAGTCACCACGCTCTGCATCTACCTTGTCGAGGCGCCTTAGTGTTTCATTAAGATCACCTTTCATCTTCTAAACACCAATAAGTATAGGCTCAACCTGCTCAACCGTCCTTCATAAGTCAACCCTTTCATGTCAGGAATTAATCTAATGAACCTTCTTTGAACTGCCTCCAATGCAATTATATCCCTCCTTAAATAAGAGGAGACTAAATAATGAGACTAGAACTAAGAGGTTATACGTATCAGGAACGTTTGAACAGGTTGGGGCTCTTTTCTCTCGAACAGAGAAGGTTGAGGGGTGACTTGATAAAGGCCGTTACAATTATGAAGGGGTTTGATAGACCAGACATAGGGGCCATAAATATAAGATTAATAATCCAATAGGAAATTCAGAATAAACTTCTTTACCCAGAGAGTGGTGAGTATGTGGAACTCGCTACCATAGGGGAGTAGTTGAGGTGAATAGTATCGATGCATTTAAGGGGAAGATAGATAAGTATACGAGGGAGAAAGGAGTAGAAGGCTATGCAGATTGGGTTAGGCAGCCAAGTCATTCTCTCTGGCCCGCTGGACGGGACCGAAATAAACCGCGAGCCCGAGCTCGAGCTCCTTGTTGGTCACTTTCACTTCTCGTAGGTCAGAGTGGAGACCCAAACTGCATCCAGGTAACACACGGTAATTCATTCAATTTGTCAATTCACAAAAGCGATTCTCCCGGCCTGATCTTAAAAGGATCTGCTCCGTGATTCTGGACCCCAATGGCGGATGTCTGTACCCAGAATACATTGTCTATTGGACTATGTCCCATCCATTTTAGAGTCGATTCATGGCTGCTCATCGCAATGTCTCTTTTACCGAGGGGACTAGAGTACAACGGCAGTGGCAGTGGTTGTGGGGATGGGGGGTGAAATCACATCGCCATCTTAGACACGGGAGTGGATCCCGAAGCACAAGGACTCCAGGTAATGGCACGCGATTATAGATACTGCGCATGCCCTCATTTAGAGCAGTGTGTTTAGTCTGCCATCATTTTTATGGTGCAACTGAAAAAGGTGAAGTGCATTTTCTTAGCTCCAGAGGTAGAATTCCTGGGGAGGAGGGTAGCAGCAGACAGGATCAGACCTACTGCGTCCAAAATGGAAGCGATCCAGAGAGCACCCAGACTCGATAATGCGACGGAGCTGCGTTCATTCCTGGGGCTCCTGAACTATTTTTGTAACTTTCTTCCCAAATCGAGCACGCTGTTAGAGCCGCTACACGTGCTCCTACGCAAAGGTCGCGATTGGGTCTGGGTGGACAGCCAGGAAAGGGCTTTTGATGAAGCATAACAAATTGCGTGCTCCAACAAACTGTTAACGTTATATGACCCATGTAAGAAACTTGTTTTAACGAGCGGTGCGTCGTCCTATGGGGTCGAGTGTGTGTTGCAGCATGTCAATGCCAATGGTCAGTTACAGCCGGTAGCTTATGCCTCCAGAAGTCTGTCCCAGGCAGAAAGGAGCTACGGGATGGTAGAAAAGGAAGTGCTAGCATGTGTAAATGCAGTAAAAAAAATGCACCAGTACCTGTTTGGCAGGAAATTTGAGCTGGAGACAGATCACAAACCTTTAAAGTCCCTTTTGGCCGACAACAAGGCCATAAATGCGAATGCATCGGCCCGCATACAGAAGTGGGCACTCACATTAGCCGCCTATGACTACACAATTCGGCACAGACCGGGCACTGAAAACTGCGCCGATGCACTCAGCAGGCTCCCACTTGCCACCACTGAGGGAGCAACTGAGCATGATGCTGAGATGGTCATGGCTGTTGAAACTTTCAAAAGCGAAGGCTCACCTGTGACAGCCCGTCAGATTAAAGTCTGGACAAATAAAGACCCGCTACTGTCTTTAGTTAAGAAATGTGTCCTGAATGAGGACTGGGCAGCCACGTATGGGGCATACCCTTAGGAATTTGAACTGTTTCATAGGCGCAAGGATGAACTCTCGATTCAGGCCGATTGCCTACTGTGGGGAAACCGAGTAGCCATGCAACAGATGGGCAGAGAGGTGTACATCAGAGAACTTCACAATGAGCACCCGGGCATTGTGATGATGAAGGCAATTGCCAGGTCACACGTTTGGTGGTCAGAGATAGATGCAGACCTGGAACTTTGTGTTCACAGGTGCAACACGTTGCTCAGGTGGGCAATGCGCCCAGGGAAGCCCCCCTTAGCCCCTGGTCCTGGCCCGCCAAGCCATGGTCACGCATCCATGTGGACTACGCAGGTCCTTTCATGGGAAAAATGTTTTTGGTTGTAGTAGATGCCTACTCCAAATGGATTGAGTATGCCATTTTAAATTCAAGCACATCCTCTGCCAAGGTAGAAAGTCTACGGGCAATGTTTGCCGCCCATGGTCTACCAGATGTCTTGGTCAGCGACAATGGCCCGTGCTTCACAAGCACTGAATTCCAGGACTTCATGGCGGCAATGGAATCAACCATGTCAGAACGGCACCGTTCAAGCCGGCTTCAAACGGCCAGGCAGAACGAGCAGTGCAGATAATCAAACAGGGGATGCTTAGAATCCAAGGGGGTTCCTTACAAAGCCGCTTATCACGCCTCCTGTTGGCCAATAGATCCCGACCACACTCGCTCATTGGGGTGCCACTCGCAGAGCTGCTAATGAAAAGGACGCTCAAAACCAGGTTATCCCTTATACACCCCACTACGAAAGAAATTGTTGAGAGAAGGCGTCAGTCACAATGTGACTACCATGACAGGAATGCGAGGGCGCGATGTATTGATGTCAATGACCCTGTTTTTGTCCTTAATTACGCTGCAGGGCCCAAATGGCTTGCAGGCACTGTGATTGCCAAAGAGGGGAATAGGGTTTTGGTAGTTAAACTTACCAATGGACAAATCTGCCGGAAACACGTGGATCAAACTAAAAGGAGGTTCAGCAACCCCATAGAAGAAGCAGAGGAAGAACACGATGTAGAGTTCACTCCACCACAGGTGACAAAACACCGAAACCAAGTGGAGGCGAGCCCAGTCACTGTGGGCAGTCCGGACAGGCCTGAGGCACCGCAAACAGCAGACACTCAGGCCAGCGCCCAACAACCAGAGCCCCAACTCAGGCGCTCTACAAGGGAGCGTAAACCACCAGAGAGACTTAACCTGTGATCCCAATAAGATTTTAGATGGGGGGAGGGGAGGTGATGTCATGTATTCAACTATCATTGTAACCCATGTATAAGCTGAATAAGTTGTACACCTGAGAAGATTGACCAAAGGGGGTGAACTTGTGGGAGACACTCCTAACCTGGACTTGTAGGTATAAAAGGGGAAGCTCCGCCCACCTTCATCACTTGAGGTCTTGGTAATAAAGGTAACTGGTCACAGAGTGACTTTCTCTCAAGTATGGGTATCAGAAATGACCCAGCCGGAGCGGAGCGGTGCCCCCAATGGCTTTTCCCAGCAGTGGCATTAAAGGGGAGGGTGCACCTCCGCGTCCGCCATCTTACTTTAATTGTTGGGCTGACTCTGAAGTGGGCCCGACAATGGCCGCCAATGGTACCCTCTCGGGAGCCGGACTGCTGGCTCGGCTGAAGCACCCCCTGCTGGCCCAGGGGGTGCCACTAAAGTGGCTGCAGAGTTGGCAGCAGCCCTGACCTTTAGCTGAAGGAGAGGGACGTTGCTCCGCGCCACAGGGGCCATGACACGTCCGCGTCGCACTGACGTCATCAGCGTTGGTGCTATCACACTGCCCGCCTTCCGCCCCGCTCCTGACCCACCTCCCCCCACAGCTGCCCGATACACCGCCCCGACTGATCCACAGAGGGAAAGGGGCAAAATCCCTCTGTTCTCTGGCCCATGGATTGGGGCGGAGAATAATCATTTCATTCGAATTGCTCGCCCCGGAGGGCAATTTCGGCCCCGATGTTTGCACTTGTGGTGAGACCAGAACTAAGGGCCATGAATATAAAATAGTCACTATTAAAGGTAATAGGGAATTCAGGAGAAACGTCTTTAACCAGAGAGCAGTGAGAAAGCGGAACTCGCTACCATAGGGAGTGGTTGAGGCGAATGAATAGATGAATTTAAGGGGAAGCTGGCTAAACATATGAGTGAGAATGGAATAGAAGATTATTCTGATGCGGTGAGATGAAGAGGGGTGGGAGGAACAGAAACACTGGCATAGATCAGATGGGCCGAATGGCCTGTGCTGTAAATTCTATGTAATATGAATCAATGGCCCTGAAATACCGACGTCCCGGGTCCGAACGAAGTTTCTACAGACCCGGGAAGGCATCGGAAAAGCCGGGTTTCCGATATTTACGAATATTTTGCCCTTCAAATGTCCTTTAAAATCTTGCGCCTGAAAAAGCAGGCAAATAGCCTACTTTTACAGGCGTAAGAGTTTAAAAACATAGAAAAAACATGATTAAAATAACAATTTAAAAACACATTTATGTCAAAACCGTGCCTACTCAGATAATTTTATTTTAAACCCGAACCCTAACTCTTTAAAAATCAGGATTTTTTTTAAAATTTAAAAAACAAATTTTTTGAACTTGGCTGCTGCTGCCCTCCCCTGATGAGTCGTCCCCTTCAACAGTACCCAAAGCGGTGTATCTGTTTTGCAGGGGGATGACCGCAGGGGACTCCTGCACGACCTTCCTTGCACTGCTCTTCCTGTTGGTCATCCATTCCCTATCTGGCTGCGTACCCTTTATCTGCGGTAAGACCAACTCACTAAACGTGCTGTTCACGTCATTCTCAGCATCGTGCATGGCCCAGAGTTCATCCACCTGCAGCTCCAGTGCCGCAATGCGGCCTGTTAGGAGCTGCAGGCGGATACACTTCCCGCACACGTAGTCGTCAGGGACACCGGAAGCGTCCCTGACTTCCCACATAGTACAGGAGGAGCATAACACGTGCCCGAGCTTTCCTGCCATGACTTAACCCCTAGATAATCTTAATTTGGCAACAACAATGCTAAATGTTACTTACTGATATAGAAAAGAAAAAGAAAAACTACTTACCAATCACCAGCCAATCATTTACCCCCTTGGCTTAAACGTCACCTTTCGATTTCTTTCGAGTTCTTTTTTGCCTCCCTGCTGCAGCTGCACCGGTAGGTCGCTCCGACGTCTCCGGACTCCCTGCTGCTCGCACTCCCGCCTCTCCGACACTGCTGGGCCTTTATAGGCCGCTCCGACGTCCCCGGACTCCCTGCTGCTCGCACTCCCGCCTCTCCGACACTGCTGGGCCTTTATGGGCCGCTCCGACGTCCCCGTACTCACTGCTGCTCGCACAGAGTATTAAAAAGACAAGCCTGAAGGCTCTGTGCCTCAATGCGAGGAGTATTCGTAATAAGGTGGATGAATTAACTGTGCAGGCAGCTATTAACGATTATGATATAATTAGGATTAGGGAGACATGGCTCCAGGGTGACCAAGGCTTGGAACTCAACATTCAGGGGTATTCAATATTCCGGAAGGATAGACAGAAAGGAAAAGGAGGTGGGGTAGCATTGCTGGTTAAAGAGGAAATTAATGCAATAGTAAGAAAGGACAGTAGCTTGGATGATGTGGAATCTGTATGGGTAGAGCTGCGGAATACCAAAGGGCAGAAAACGCTAGTGGGAGTTGTGTACAGACCATCAAACAGTAGTAGTGAGGTTGGGGACAGCATCAAACAAAAAATTAGGGATGCGTGCAATAAAGGTAAAGCAGTTATCATGGGTCACTTTAATCTTCATATAGATTGGGCTAACCAAACTGGTAGCAATGCAGTGGAGGAGGATTTCCTGGAGTGTATTAGGGATGGCTTTCTGGACCAATATGTCGGGAACCAACTAGAGAGCTGGCCATCCTAGAGTGGGTGTTGTGTAATGAGAGAGGACTCATTAGCAATCTTGTTGTGCGAGGCCCCCTGGGGAAGAGTGACCATAACATGGAATTATTTATTAAGATGGAAAGTGACAGTGTTAATTCAGAGATTAGGGTCCTGAACTTAAGGAAAGGTAGCTTCGATGGTATAAGATGTGAATTGGCTAGGATAGATTGGCAAATGATACTTAAAGGGTTGACAGTGGGTAGGCAATGGCAGACATTTATAGATTACATGGATGAACTTCAACAAATGTACATCCCTGTCTGAAGTAAAAATAAAATGGGGAAGGTAGCTCAACCGTGGCTAACATGGAAATTAGGGATAGTGTTAAATCCAAGGAAGAAGCATATAAATTGGTCAGAAAAAGCAGCAAACCTGAGGACTGGGAGAAATTTAGAATTCAGCAGAGGAGGGCAAAGAGTCTAATTAGGAGGGGGAAAATAGAGTATGAGAGGAAGCTTGCAGGGAACATAAAAACTGACTACAAAAGCTTCTATAGATATGTGAAGAGAAAAAGATTAGTGAAGACCAACGTAAGTCCTTTGCAGTCAGAATCAGGTGAATTTATAATGGGGAACAAAGAAATGGCAGACCAATTGAACAAATACTTTGGATCTGTCTTCACTAAGGAAGACACAAATAACCTTCCGGAAATACTAGGGGATCGAGGGTCTAGCGAGAAGGAGGAAATGAAGGAAATCCTTATTAGTCAGGAAATTCTGTTAGGGAAATTCATGGGATTGAAGGCCAATAATCCCAGTGCCTGATAGGCTGAGTGGCCCGAGAAATAGTGGATACATTGGCGATCATTTTCCAACATTCTATTGACTTTGGATCAGTTCCTATGGACTGGAGGGTAACTAATGCAACACCACTTTTTAAAAAAGGTGGGAGAGAGAAAACAGGGAATCATAGACCGGTTAGCCTGACGTCGGTGGTGGGGAAAATGTTCGAACCAATTATTAAAGATGAAATAGCAGCACATTTGGAAAGTAGTGACAGAATCGGTCCAAGTCAGCATGGATTTATGAAAGGGAAATCATGCTTGACAAATCTTCTAGAATTTTTTGAGGATGTAACTAGTAGAGTGGACAAGGGAGAACCAGTGGATGTGGTGTATTTAGACTTTCAAAAGGCTTTTGACAAGGTCCCACACAAGAGATTCGTGTGCAAAATTAAAGCACATGATATTGGGGGTAATGTATTGATGTGGATAGAGAACTGGTTGGCAGACAGGAGGCAGAGAGTTGGAATAAACTGATCCTTTTCAGAATGGCAGGCAGTGACCAGTGGGGTGCCGCAGGGCTCAGTGCTGGGACCCCAGCTATTTACAATATACATTAATGATTTAGTTGAATGTAATATCTCCACGTTTGCAGATGATACTAAGCTGGGTGGCGGTGTGAGCTGTGAGGAGGATGCTAAGAGACTGCAGGGTGACTTGGACAGGTTAGGTGAATGGGCAAATGCATGGCAGATGCAGTATAATGTGGATAAATGTGAGGTTATCCACTTTGGTGGCAAAAACAGGAAGACAGAATATTATCTGAACGGTGACAGATTAGGAAAAGGGGAGGTGCAACGAGACCTGGGTGTCATGGTATATCAGTCATTGAAGGTTGAAGAACGCAAATGGCATGTTGGCCTTCATAGCTAGAGGATTTAAGTATAGCAGCAGGGAGGTCTTACTGCAGTTGTACAGAGCCTTGGTGAGGCCATATCTGGAATATTGTGTTCAGTTTTGATCTCCAAATCTGAGGAAGGACATTCTTGCTATTGAGGGAGTACAGCGAAGGTTCACCAGACTGATTCCCGGGATGGCAGGACTGACATATGAGGAGAGACTGGATCAACTGGGCTTGTATCCACTGGAGTTTAGTAGAATGAGAGGGGATCTCAATAGAAACATATAAATTTCGGACGGGATTGGACAGGTTAGAGGCAGGAAGAATGTTCCCGTTGCTGGGGAGTTCCAGGACGAGGGGTCACAGTCTAAGAATAAGGGGTAAGCTATTTAAGACCGAGATGAGTAGAAACTTCTTCACTCAGAGAGTGGTTAACCTGTGGAATTCTCTACCGTAAAAAGTTGTTGAAGCCAGTTTGTTAGATATATTCAAAAAGGAGTTAGATATGGCCCTTACGGTTAAAGGGATCAAGGGGTATGGAGAGAAAGCAGGAAAGGGGTACTGAGGTTGAATGATCAGCCATGATCTTATTGAATGGCGGTGCAGGCTCGAAGGGCTGAATGGCCTACTCCTGCACCTATTTTCTATGTTTCGATGTTTCTCCAATCTCTCCACGTAACTGAAGAGCCGTATACCTGGAACCATTCTCGTTATTCTCCCAGAAAAGCCAACTTGTTTACATAGATTTTTTTCCAAGGTGTCATTCACGCACACTTAGGATGTTGCAACTGTCACCCTATGGGAACTTAGCACTAACGCTAAGACTCATTACACAACGTTCTTAGTCATGAGACTGTATGGTTGTTGTTCTTACCCGAGGCCGTATGTCTCAACGTTGAGAAGGCTTTCCTTGTTTTATCAATGTCACTTGCCTTTAATCCGGTGATGGGCACCGGATACACTCAACCTTTTTACTGGAATTCTTTGAGGATATAATGAGCATGGTGGATAGAGGTGTACCGATGGATGTGGTGTATTTAGATTTCCAAAAGGCATTCGATAAGGTGCCACACAAAAGGTTACTGCAGAAGATAAAGGTACGCGGAGTCAGAGGAAATGTATGGCATGGATTTGTGAAAGGGAAATCATGCTTGACAAATCTTCTGGAATTTTTTGAGGATGTTTCCAGTAGAGTGGACGAGGGAGAACCAGTTGATGTGGTATATTTGGACTTTCAGAAGGCTTTCGACAAGGTCCCACACAAGAGATTAATGTGCAAAGTTAAAGCACATGGGATTGGGGGTAGTGTGCTGACATGGATTGAGAACTGGTTGTCAGACAGGAAGCAAAGAGTAGGAGTAAATGGGGACTTTTCAGAATGGCAGGCAGTGACTAGTGGGGTACCGCAAGGTTCTGTGCTGGGGCCCCAGCTGTTTACATTGTACATTAATGATTTGGATGAGGGGATTAAATGCAGTATCTCCAAATTTGCGGATGACACGAAGTTGGGTGGCAGTGTGAGCTGCGAGGAGGATGCTATGAGGCTGCAGAGTGACTTGGATAGGTTAGGTGAGTGGGCAAATGCATGGCAGATGAAGTATAATGTGGATAAATGTGAGGTTATCCACTTTGGTGGTAAAAACAGAGAGACAGACTATTATCTGAATGGTGACAGATTAGGAAAAGGGGAGGTGCAACGAGACCTGGGTGTCATGGTACATCAGTCATTGAAGGTTGGCATGCAGGTACAGCAGGCGGTTAAGAAAGCAAATGGCATGTTGGCCTTCATAGCGAAGGGATTTGAGTACAGGGGCAGGGAGGTATTGCTACAGTTGTACAGGGCCTTGGTGAGGCCACACCTGGAGTATTGTGTACAGTTTTGGTCTCCTAACTTGAGGAAGGACATTCTTGCTATTGAGGGAGTGCAGCGAAGGTTCACCAGACTAATTCCCGGGATGGCGGGACTGACATATCAAGAAAGACTGGATCAACTGGGCTTGTATTCACTGGAGTTCAGAAGAATAAGAGGGGATCTCATAGAAACGTTTAAAATTCTGATGGGTTTAGACAGGTTAGATGCAGGAAGAATGTTCCCAATGTTGGGGAAGTCCAGAACCAGGGGTCACAGTCTAAGGATAAGGGGTAAGCCATTTAGGACTGAGATGAGGAGAAACTTCTTCACCCCGAGAGTGGTGAACCTGTGGAATTCTCTGTCACAGAAAGTTGTTGAGGCCAATTCACTAAATATATTCAAAAAGGAGTTAGAATAGTCCTTACTACTAGGGGGATCAAGGGGTATGGCGAGAAAGCAGGAATGGGGTACTGAAGTTGCATGTTCAGCCATGAACTCATTGAATGGCGGTGCAGGCTCGAAGGGCCGAATGGCCTACTTCTGCACCTATTTTCTATGTTTTTATGTTTCAATTAGCATGGATCGAGAATTGGCTGGCTAACAGAAAGCAGAGAGTCGGGATAAATGGGTCCTTTTCGGGTTGGAAATCGGTGGTTATTGGTGTGCCACAGGGATCGGTGCTGGGACCACAACTGTTTACAATATACATAGATGATGTGGAAGAAGGGACAGAGTGTAGTGTAACAAAATTTGCAGATGACACAAAGATTAGTGGGAAAGCGGGTTGTGAAGAGGACACAGAGAGGCTGCAAAGAGATTTGGATAGGTTAAGCGAATGGGCTAAGGTTTGGCAGATGGAATACAATGTCGGAAAGTGTGAGGTCATCCACCTTGGGGAAAAAAAAACAGTAAAAGGGAATATTATTTGAATGGGGAGAAATTACAACATGCTGCGGTGCAGAGGGACCCTGGGGGTCCTTGTGCATGAAACTCTTTTTGGAAATTCTACATTTTGAAACAACTGCCTCCCCGTCGGGGAATTGAACCCCGGTCTCCCGCGTGACAGGCGGGGATACTCACCACTATACTAACGAGCATGAAACTCTTTTAGGAACTAACGAGCATGAAACTCTTTTTGGAGTTTATCTGAAAAACATAAAACATTAAACCGTGCCATCTGACCTGGATGACACACCAGACATTTACAAGGCCCTTTTTTTCTTTTTTGTGGTTTTTTTTTGTTTTTCTTTTTTTTTGTTTTTTTTTTTGGGCACTAAAATCAAATTTTTTACAGTGCCCCCTATAAAAGGGGAGGGGGACACTAAAAGCACCGGCAATTAAAACAAATTAAACTTTAAAACATAAAATCAAATTAAAATTTGGTTGCCGGACGTGACGATGCACTCCAGTCCCTCCGGCGCCCACCTCTCGCGGAATGCCGCGAGCGTACCGGTGGACACCGCGTGCTCCATCTCCAAGGACACCCTGGCGCGGAAGAGAGGCAGGCAGTCAGGTTGAACGACCGCCCGCTGCCTGGACCGGCTGATGGCACCCTTGGCCGTGCCCAGGAGCAGTCCTACGAGGAGGCCCTCGGACCTACCCGCTCCCCTCCGCACAGGGTGCCCAAAGATCAGGAGAGTGGGACTGAAGTGCAGCCAGAATTTCAGGAGCAGCCCCTTTAAATAATAAAACAGGGGCTGCAACCTCGTGCATTCCATAAAAACATGGAACACGGACTCTTCCAGACCGCAGAAATTGCAGGCGGCCTGGGAGTCCGTGAACCGGCTTAAAAATTTATTGCACGGCACTGCTCCGTGCACCACCCTCCAGGCCACGTCCCCGATGAATAGTGGGAGGACTCCCGCATAGAGTGCCCTCCATCGGGGACCCCCGCCTCCTCCGGACGGCAAGATAGTACGCCATGGCGTGTCCGGACGGCCGGCGAGGATGGCAAAGTTGAGAGTGTGCAGGAGCAGCCCGTACAAGAAACCCCTCCGCGCGGAACTGAAAGGCACGGAGGGGATTTCCCCGAGGCGGCTCAAGTTGTGAGGCGCCGGCTCCCGAGGGAGGTTCCGGGGTTTGGCGCCGATGAGGAATTCTGTCTGGACGGGGGTCAGTTCGGACGGGATCTCCCCACGTGCTTGAGCCTCCTCGATGCACCTAACAGAGTCAGGGCCCAAAGCTGTTTTTAGCGACTCGATGGCTTCGGCCGCGCGGCAGACGTTGGCTGAATTTAGGCGCCGCGCCAGCATGCCTGGCGCCATCCAGCCCGCTCCTCCGCCATCGAGCAGGTCCCTGACCCTGGTCACCTCACCAGCCACAGCCCTCTCTTCCGACCGCCACATAAAACCTCGGTCGTGGAGGTACGGATTCCCGAGCAGCGGCTCCTGCAGGACAGCCGCCACTCTAGCCGGCGGAGAGCTGCGCTTGGTGGAGACTTTGTTCCAGACCCTGATGAGTTCCTTGTAAAAGACAGGCAGCTCCCGGAGGGCGGTCCTGACACCCCCCAAGTTCACAAACAGGAGCTACGTGTGGTAATTGAGGTCGCGCTGCTGGCGGAAGAAATACATCGCCAGAGCGCACCACCTAGGAGGGTGCTCGACGTAAAGGTATCTCTGCAGGGTCTGAAGACGGAAAGTCGCGAGCTGGGCGCTGACGCACACCAACGACTGACCGCCTTCCTCAAGCGGGAGACTCAAGACCGCGGCAGAGACCCAGTGCTTCCTGTTGTTCCAGAAGAAGTCCACCAGCTTCTTCTGTATCTTGGCGACAAACGCAGGGGGAGGGGTCAAAGTGACCAGCTGGTACCACAACATTGCGGCCACCAGCTGGTTTATGACTAGCGCTCGACCCCTGTAGGACAGCACTCGGAGCAGTCCTGTCCAGCGCCCTAGGCGAGCGGCGACCTTGGCCTCCAGCTCCTGCCAGTTCGCCGGCCAGGCTTCCTCGTCGGGGCTAAGGTAGACTCCCAGATAGAGGAGATGGGTCGTGCTCCAGGCAAAAGGCCTGAGCTCCTCCGGCAGGGAGTCCACCCGCCACTGACCCACCAGGAGTCCGGAACATTTTTCCCAGTTGATTCTGGCGGAGGATGCGGCCGAGTAAATCTCCTGGCACTCACGCATCCTCCGCAGGTCAGCGGAATTCTCTACCGCGAGGAGCACGTCATCGGCGTAAGCCGAGAGGACGACCTCCACGCCCGGCCCTTGCAGAGCCAGTCCCGTCAACCTCGTCCGCAAGAGGCGCAGGAAAGGCTCCACGCAAACAGCATATAACTGGCCGGACATGGGGCATCCCTGGCGCACCCCTCTCCCAAAGCGAAGGGGCGCCGTCAAGGACCCGTTAACCTTAATCAGACACTCCGCGGCGGCGTACAAAAGTCGGATCTGGGCGACGAAATGAGTCCCGAACCCGAAAGCGCGCAGAGTTCCGAGCAGATAGTCGTGATCCACCCTGTCGAACGCCTTCTCTTGGTCGAGAGATAGGAAGGCGACCGACAGACCAGCCTCCTGGGAATGATGGATGAGGTCCCGGACCAGATGGATGTTGTCGTGGATTGTCCAGCCCGGGACCGTGTAGGACTGGTCGGGGTGGATCATGTGGTCCAGCACGGTGCCAAGGCGAGCAGACATCGCCCTGGCGAAGATTTTGTAGTCCGTGCTGAGGAGGGAGACCGGGCGCCAGTTCTTAAGGAGGCGGAGATCGCCCTTCTTAGGCAGCAGGACGATGACTGCCCTGCGCCAAGAGAGGGGCATCTCCCCGGTCGCCAGACTTTCCCCCAGGACCCGCGCGTAGTCGCTCCCCAGGACGTCCCAGAACGCCCTGTGGAACTCCACGGTCAGCCCGTCCAGCCCCGGGGATTTTCCCCTCGAGAGCCGGTCGAGGGCACCGGTCAGCTCCGCCAGGCTTAGCGGAGCTTCCAAATTTTCACCGCCCTCCGGGTTGACTTTCAGCAAGTCCTCCGACAAAACTCTACGCGCTTCCTCGCTGGACGGATCCGGAGAGAACAGAGCCCCATAATAGTCTCGGGCCCTGTTGTTGACGCCCTCCGGATCCGAGACGAGAGAGCCGTCGTCGGCCAGCAGCGTCAAGAGCTGCTTACGGACAGTCTGCCTTTTTTCCAGCGAGTAGAAGAAGGGGGAGCCGCGGTCCAGATCCCGCAGGAACCGGATCCGCGACCTCATGAACGCGTCTCGGGACCCGACGAGCTGCAGGTCCTTCAGCACGGCCTTCTTCGCTTCGTACACCGTCCGCAGGGCCAGGTCCTCGACGACTTGACCGAGACGGGACTCCAGGTCGAGCACCTCTTTTTCTAGGCGCCCGACTCCGGCCGCCCGCCTCTTGGTCGACCCCCTCGCGTACTCTTGACAGAAGACGCGGACGTGAGCCTTGCCCACGTCCCACCATAGCCTCAAGGAGGGGAAGCCCCCCTGCTTCCTTCTCCAGTCGGCCCAGAAACGACGGAATGAGTCCTGGAACCGCACGTCCTCCAGCAGCCGGTTGTTAAAATGCCAGTACCCGGACCCCGTCCTCGCGCGGGAAACGTACGCCCGAGACACGTAAAGGCGGTCGACTCTGGACCATCCTACTCCAGGCTTCACCCAAGTAAAGGCGCTGGAGTCGGGGTGGAGATTTCGCCAGACGTCCACCAAGTCGAAGGACCCAACCAGGTCCCTCAACTTCTCCATCGCCGTCATGCTCTGCGGGGCACCGGAGCGGTCCCTCGCCTTGAGGGTGCAGTTAAAATCCCCCCCGAGGACAATGCAGTCACCGACGTCGACTGAGCCAAGAAGAGCGGACACTTCTTCGAAGAAGCGCGCCTGCTGCGGGCCGGGCTGAGGGGCGTACATGTTCACGAGATGGAGCGGCACGTCCCCCAGGCGAACCGTTACGTGCAGCAAGCGGCCAGGCACGGGCTCCTCGACCCCCAAGATCTCCGGCTGAAAATGCAGGCCCAGCAAGATGGCCACCCCACTAGAAGTGGCGGTGAGGTGGCTCATGCGGACCTCTCCTTGCCATTCCAGGAGCCACGTGGCTTCGTCTCCCGGAACGGTGTGGGTTTCTTGCAGGAAGCACACCGCGTATTTCCCCTCCCGCAGGAGCGAAAAATTGTCAAATCTACGACGTGCCTCTCTGCCGCCGTTGATGTTGAGGCTGGCTATGGTTATCTTCATGGCAAAAGCATAGTGCAACCTCTACCTTAACCTATTGTGGGGGAGGGAGCGGAGTCTTTTGTTGAACTCCGCTCCTTCAGCAGCCCAGCGAGGAACTTTTTGAGCCGGCGCAGCTCAAGGCCTTGCGCCCTTGATAAGGGCCCGCCCGCGGCCATGGTTTTAGCGGCGACGCGGACGGAAGCGATGAGCAGCCCCGGCTCGGACCATCTTTCCCGGGCCAGATGGGCTCGGTTGCGGCGACCCTGGCTCTCGACCAAAAAGTCCCGGAGATCCTCTACGGGAATGAGGGGGGTCTCAGCTGCGGGCACGAGGAGATCCACCGCCTCACTGGCGATGGACTCGAGATCTTCACCCGCGTCCTCCACCGAGTCCCCGTCCTCCTCCGGGAGGTCGCCGCTAGCAGCCGGCCCGTCGACCGCACGAGGTACGGCAAACGGCCCGGCTGCTCCATCCGGCCCTGGCTCTGCCCCGATCCCACCCCCAGGATCGTCGGCAGAGGAGTCCCCACTGGGCTCTTTTAGAATTGGTGCTGGGTCGGGAAGCGACAGCGGAAGGGGTTCCTCCTCCGCCCCAGGAACCGGGGAACAAGGAGAGACCCGGCCATAGGAAATCCCCAGGCCCTCCAAGCGCTCCAGCTCCAAAGTAGGGGACGAGGGTGGGTGTTCCTCCCTCTCCCCGCCGCCACCCCCCGGCCCAGCGTGTACAGATTCATTAAAAGTGCTAATACTTTGTGTTTCTGCCGAGTCGAGCAAATCCCGGGGGAAGTTGGATATTGGCTGGGCAGGCTCAGGTTTGGCATTTTCGGCCCCGCCCGCCTCAGTCCCCGGGACGCTCGGCCCGGCGGCTACGCATTCTTCCGCTAGCCCCACGCCCCCCACGACAGGCAGATCTTCCACGCCCACCCCAGGAGGCAGCGGCTGGGCAGCCTCGACTGCCTCACCCTCCCCGGGGACAGATTCCTCGTGCCTACGGCGCAGTTTGGGGGCGCCGGTGGGGGACACGGGACACGCGGCGGGCACCGACTCCTCCGCGGAGGGATGTTGTTCCCCCCCCCCCGCCTCATTGGAGCGGCGCCTCCTTTTTTTCCTGGGGGGGCACGGAGACAGGGAGACACCCGTGTCTGCCGAGGCCTCCCGCTCCACTCTCCCCTTTTTCTTATCTTGCCCGCGCCCGAACCCCTCTGCGGTATTAGTCAAGGGCTCGGGCACGGGCTCAGGGCACCCCGCACTCGCCGGTGACGGGGTTGGGCCGAGCGCGGTGAACAGCTTGTCTGGCGCACTAAGGGGACCCGCCTCTAGGTGTTTCGCCGCCTTCTTTCCGGTCGGACGCTCTCCCTCCCCCCGCCGGAGGCCGTGAAAACAAAGGCCCCCGACGATGCCCGCGCACGCGGACGCTACTAGGGGGAGGGTGGCGGCGGCGCCAGCCTTGGCCGCCCTCGGTGGTTTGGCGGCTTTGGAGGCGGGGCAGTTCTTGCGAACGTGCCCCACCTCCCTGCAGGCATGGCACCGCACGCCGTCCGACGTCCAAAAGACGCGGTAGGCAGTCCCCTCGTGCACCACATTAAAATTGCCCTCTGTCGTCTCTTCCCGCGCCAGCCGGACAAAGAGCTGGCGGCGGAAGGAGAACACATGGCGCAGGCTGTTCTCCCTGAGGCCAAGCGGTATGAGGTTGATCCGCGACCTTACCTCCCCCAGTTGGTGTAGGTGAGGGAGGAGGAGCTCAGCGGGAACAAAGGGCAGGACGTTTGAAATGATGACCCTCTGCGCGGTGGCCTCGAGAGGGTCCACCGGCAGGAACGCCCCGCCCACCGTGAGCCCCTTTTCAAGGGCCAGGGATACCGCCCGCTCCGACCCCAGGAAGAACACGGCCTTCCCAGACATCTTGGAGGCTGCGACAATGGCCAAGGGGCCGACTACCCCAGCCATCGCCCGCACGCACTCCTCAATGCTCATTGTGGGGTGAGTGTAGCTCTTGACCCCGTGTTTCTTAGTTATAAGTCTGAACGGTGGCAGGGCAGCAGGTGGCGCAGGAGGCGCCGTGGATGTGGATGCCACCTGCGCATAAGTCCTAGCTGGCCCTGCCACCAGCGTAGATGGGGTCGCCATCACGGGGTCCCTTTAAGAGCTACACCCACCCCAAAGTCACAGGCCTTAATGGTCTTTAAATGGCCTCGTTTAATAGACTGAGCAGAGGAGCTCTTAACGAGGCACACCGCTCCTCTTGTTGACAATTGGGGAGGGGCCTTGCTCCCTCTGCTCAGTTGTCTTAATTGTTTTATATTTTTCCAATCAATTTGGGAGGAAATGGCTCTCAGAGAGAGAGGGGAGAGACAGAGAGTAACAGAGAAAGAGAGAGGGGTGTGGGAAGGGGGGGAACTGCGAGGGCAGGTCTCCCCTCGCAGCTGTGGGTGGGTGCAATCCCTAGATGGCAAACAAAAAAATAGTCTTTGGGGTGGTCTTCGGGTGAGGGGAGAAGATGTCTTCACCTGGTGCAGCTGGAGCCACACAGGCACACACTCCCAACGATGTTAATTAGGGTGGATTAATTGTTTCTTCAGCCTGGTAGCTCCAGCTATCCCAGGCTAGGCAATGGAGGAGGGGTGCTTCAAAGGTGTGTGGGGCCCAGTTGTAAGCAAGGCCCCCACACACACTTCCACACACGCACACCCCCCGCGATGTTCCGGCCCCCGACTGGTCTTCTTTCCTCCCCCCACCGATACAGCAAAGTCTTTTAGGGACTGCACCAATACACCCACCTGTAGAATGGTAGAGTCTCCCTCCTTCCACACTGGATGTTGTTGTTGGTCTTTCCCCCCCTCTCCAACTCTTTGTAGAAATGGTGAAGTTGTTAAAGTTTTCTGCTTTTTCCTCCTCTCCCTCTGGGTGAAAGTTGGTGGTGAAGCCCCTTCCTTCCTTCCTTCTCTTCCTGGGCTGATTCACAGGCCCAGCCAGGAGCAAAAGAAGCAGCTCCTTTTCTCACTGCTCACAGCTCCAACTGTTTAGGCCACGCCTCCACTGCTCCACAATTGGCCCAGGTGCAGCAGGTAATCAGGAAGGCAAATGGAATGTTGCCCTTCATTGCGCGAGGGACGGAGTACAAAAGCAGGGAGGTCCTGCTGCAACTGTACAGGGTATTGGTGAGGCCGCACCTGGAGTACTGCGTGCAGTTTTGGTCACCTTACTTAAGGAAGGATATACTAGCTTTGGAGGGGGTACAGAGACGATTCACTCGGCTGATTCCGGAGATGAGGGGGTTACCTTATGATGATAGATTGAGTAGACTGGGTCTTTACTCGGAGTTCAGAAGGATGAGGGGTGATCTTATAGAAACATTTAAAATAATGAAAGGGATAGACAAGATAGAGGCAGAGAGGTTGTTTCCACTGGTCGGGGAGACTAGAACTAGGGGGCACAGCCTCAAAATTCAGGGGAGCCACTTTAAAACCGAGTTGAAAAGGAATTTCTTCTCCCAGAGGGTTGTGAATCTGTGGAATTCTCTGCCCAAGGAAGCAGTTGAGGCTAGCTCATTGAATGTATTCAAATCACAGATAGATAGATTTTTAACCAATAAGGGAATTAAGGGTTATGGGGAGCGGGCGGGTAAGTGGAGCTGAGTCCACGGCCAGATCAGCCATGATCTTTTTGAATGGCGGAGCAGGCTCGAGGGGCTAGATGGCCTACTCCTGTTCCTAATTCTTATGTTCTTATGTTTATGTTCTTATGTAAGTGATTGGTAGTGACTGTGGGCTACGTTTTTCTTTTTTCTTTTAAATTAACATATAGCATATAACTAAATACTAAAAACTAACCTTTATTTGTTTAACTAATTTAATAAATTATATGGTAAATGCTTGACTTACGCTAAACTAATTAATTAAATAAAATAATGGGAAAACAGGAGATATGTTGCTGCTGCAATATGTGGGGAGCTTCTGTGCGTTTTGGTCCAGGGTGACGACATCTGCGGTAATTGTTTGCGGCTCGACGAACTTCAGCTCCGAGTTGAGGAGCTGGAGTCCGAGCTACAGACATTGCGAGACATCAGGGAGGGAGAAAGTTACCTGGAACTTTTGCTCCAGGAGGCAGCCACATCCTCTAGATTAAATACTTTAGAATTGACAAGTGGTCAGGGACAGCAGGGTGTGACTGCGAGTGAAGCAGGTAAGGGGATCCAGGAGGTAGTATTGCAGAAACACAGTCCCTGCACTTGTCCAATAGATTTGAGGTTCTTGCAACTCTTGTGGACAAGTGTGCAGACTGCGGGGTGGATGAGCAGAATGACCAAGGCACCATGGTGCAGAAAACCATTCAAGTGGGGGGAGTAAAGAGGCAGGTGGTTGTAGTAAGGGACAGGATAGTTAGGGGGATAGATAGGGTTCTCTGCAGCCGAGATCAACCATTCCTGAAGGCTGTGTTACCTACCCAGTGCCAGGGTAAAGGACTGGAGAAGAACTTGGAGTGGGAGGGGGAGGATCCAGTTGTCGTGGTACACGTAGATACCAATGACATAGGTTAGGACTAAGAAAGAGGTTCTGCTGTGAGAGTTTGAATAGCTAGGGACTAAATTGAAAAGCAGAACCACAAAGGTAATTGTTGTGTGTCTGTAAAGCATGCACTCCCATGTTCCGCCACCAGGGAGCGCATCCTCTGATGTCCCAAGGGATCCCAGCATCCCTTGGGAGCACTGTATATAAGCCGGCCCCTAAGGCCTGTTTCTCACTGTGGAGTGTCTTAATAAAGACTGAGGTCACGATTACTTTAATCTCTCTGTGTGCAGTCTCATCTGTGTTAGGAACACAATAACTGGCGACGAGTATACGAATCCAACGCAAAGATGCAGCAAACTGTGGGCATCCTGGAGAAGTTCTCAGAGGATGAAGACTGGGAAGTCTATGTCGAACGGCTAGACCAGTACTTTGTAGCCAACGAGCTGGACGGAGAAGGAAATGCTGCAAAAAGGAGAGCGGTCCTCCTCACGGTCTGCGGGGCACCGACCTACAGCCTCATGAAGAATCTTCTGGCTCCGGTGAAACCCACAGATAAGTCATATGAGGAGCTGTGTTTACTGGGTCAGGAGCATCTTAACCTGAGGGAGAGCGTGCTGATGGCGAGGTATCGGTTCTACACGTGCCAGTGATCTGAAGGTCAGGAAGTGGCGAGCTACGTCGCTGAGCTAAGGCGACTTGCAGGACAATGTGAGTTTGATGGCTACCTGGAGCAGATGCTTAGAGACTTTTTTGTACTGGGCATTGGCCACGTGATCATCCTATGAAAACTTTGACTGTAGAGACACCGACCCTCAGTAAGGCCATTGTGATAGCGCAGGCGTTTATGTCCACCAGTGATAACACCAAACAAATCTCTCAGCACACAAGTGCTGGCAATGTTCATAAATTAACCGGAACTGTATTTGCGAGCAGAAATGTACAGGGCAGAACCCACGAGTGACCCAGATGACTCAGAAACCCCAACAAAAGATGATTGCAAGGCAATTCACACCTTGTTGGCGTTGTGGAGGCTTCCATTCAGCCTATTCATGCTGCTTCAAAGGGTATGTTTGCAAGAGCAATGGAACAATGGGGCACCTCCAATGAGCTTGCAAATGAGCTGCAAGCTCTGCAAAACCTGCTAACCACCACATGGCAGAGGAAGATCGGTCCATGGTGGATCAAAGCAATTTCGAGCCTCAGAGAGAGGAGGCAGATGCTGAAGTATAGGGGGTGGACACATTTTCGACGAAATGTCCACCTATAATGCTAAATGTAAAATTGAATGGCTTACCTGTAGCCATGGAACTGGACGCTGGCACTAGCCAATCCATCATGAGTAAAAAGATGTTTGAGAGACTGTGGTGCAACAAGGCACTCAGTCCAGCCTTGAGCCCAATCCACACGAAACTGAGAACGTGCACCAAAGATCTCATCACTGTCCTGGGCAGCGCCATGGTCAAGGTCACCTACGAGGGCACGGTGCACGAACTGCCACTCTGGATTGTCCCGGGCGATGGCCCCACACTGCTTGGAAGGAGCTGGCTGGGCAAAATCCGCTGGAACTGGGATGACATCCGAGCGCTATCACATGTCGATGAGGCCTCATATACCCAGGTTCTTAACAAATTTCCTTCCCTTTTTCAACCAGGCATTGGAAACTTTTCCGGGGTGAAAGTGCGGATTCACTTGGTCCCAGAGGCATGACCCATTCACCACAAGGCGCGAGCGATACCTCACATGATGAGGGAGAGAGTGGAAATCGAGCTGGACAGGCTGCAACGCGAGGGCATCACCTCCCCAGTGGAATTCAGCGAGTGGGCCAGCCCGATTGTTCCAGTACTCAAAAGTGATGGCACGGTCAGGATTTGCGGCGATTATAAAATAACTATTAATCGTTTCTCGCTACAGACCCAATATCCGCTACCTAAGGCAGACGACCTATATGCGACGCTGACAGGAGGCAAGACGTTTACCAAGCTCGAGCTGACTTCGGCCTACATGACGCAGAAGCTGGAAAAGTCTTCGAAGGGCCTCACCTGCATCAACACGCACAAGGGACCGTTTGGAATTCGGTCGGTTTCAGCGATCTTCCAGAGAAACATGGAGAGCCTACTCAAGTCGGTACCACGCACGGTGGTTTTTCAGGACGACATATTGGTCACGGGTCGGGACACCGTCGAGCACCTACAAAACCTGGAGGATATCCTCCAGTGACTGGATCGCGTAGGGCTGCGGCTGAAGAGGTCGAAATGCAACTTCATGGCAACAGAAGTGGAGTTTTTGGGGAGATCGATCACGGCGGACGGCATTCGGCCAACAGGCGCCAAGACAGAGGCTATCAGGAACGCACCCAGGCCACAGAATGTCATGGAGCTGCTGTCATTCCTGGGACTCCTTAACTATTTTGGTAACTTCCTATCGGGGTTAAGCACCCTCTTAGAGCTCCTACATGTGTTATTGCGTAAAGGTGAGAACTGGGTATGGGGAAAAAAACCAAGTAATTGCTTTTGAGAAAGTCAGAAACATTTTATGCTCCAACAAGCTGCTTGTATTGTATAACCCGTGTAAACGACTTGGAGTAGCATGTGATGCTTCGTCGGGTGTGTATTACAACAAGCTAACGTTGCGGGGAAGTTGCAAACTGTCTCCTATGCCTCCAGCAGCTTGTCTAAGGCCGAAAGGGCCTGCAGCATGATTGAGAAAGAGGCATTAGCGTGTGTGTTTGGGGTAAAGAAAATGCATCAGTATCCGTTTGGCCTCAACTGTGAGCTGGAAACCGATCACAAGCCCCTCATATCCATGTTCGCTGAAAACAAGTGGATAAATACTAATGCCTCAGCCCGCATAGAAAGGTGGGCACTCGCGCTATCAGCGTATAACTGTACCATCCGCCACAGGCCAGGCACCGAGAACTGTGTGGATGCTCTCAGTCGGCTACCATTGCCCACCACGGGAGTGGAAATGGCGCAGCCTGCAAACTTGTTGATGGTGGCGCAGCCCGCAGACTTGTTGATGGTCATGGAAGCGTTTGAAAATGATAAATCACCTGTCAAGGCCCGCCAGATTAAGACTAAGCCAAGATCCTCTGCTGTCCCTAGTAAAAAACTGTGTACTGCATGGGAGCTGGGCCAGCATCTCCATTGAAATGTAAGAGCTAATCAAGCCGTTCCAGCAGCGAAAGGACGAGCTGTCCATTCAGGCAGACTGCCTGTTGTGGGGTAACTGCGTAGTGCGACCCAAAAAGGGCAGGGAGACGTTCATCTCTGATCTCCACAGCACACACCCGGGTATAGTAATGATGAAAGCGATAGCCAGATCCCACGTGTGGTGGCCCGGTATCAACTCTGACTTAGAGTCCTGTGTACGGCAATGCAGCGTGTGTGCTCAGTTGAGCAACGTTCCCAGAGAGGCACCACTAAGTTTGTGGTCCTGGCCCTCCAGACCATGGTCGAGGATCCATGTCAACTGTGCGGGCCCATTTCTCGGTAAAATGTTCCTGGTGGTGGTGGATGCTTTTTCAAAATGGATTGAATGTGAAATAATGTCGGGAAGCACCGTCACCGCCACCATTGAAAGCCTGAGGGCCATGTTTTCCACCCACGGCCTGCCTGACATACTGGTCAGTGACTACGCGCCATGTTTCACCAGTGCCAAATTTAAAGAATTCATGATCTGCAATGGGATAAAACATGTCACCTCAGCCCCGTTTAAACCAGCCTCCAATGGGCAGGCAGAGCGGGCAATACAAACAATCAAACAGAGCCTTAAACGAGTCACAGAAGGCTCACTCCAAACCCGCCTGTCCCGAGTACTGCTCAGCTACCGCACAAGACCCCACTCGCTCACAGGGGTGCCCCCGGCTGAGCTACTCATGAAAAGGACGCTTAAAACCAGACTCACGCTAGTTCACCCCAACCTGCATGATCAGGTAGAGAGCAGGTGGCAGCAACAAAATGTAAACGATGGTCGCGCCACTGTGTCACGGGAAATTGATCTGAATGACCCTGTGTATGTGCTAAACTATGGACATGGTCCCAAGTGTATCATGGGCATGGTGATAGCTAAAGAAGGGAGTCGGGTGTTTGTAGTCAAACTGGACACTGGACAAATTTGCAGAAAGCACCTGGACCAAACGAGGCTGCGGTTCACAGACTGCCCTGAACAACCCACAGCAGACACCACCTTTTTCGAGCCCGCAACACATCCAAAGGATCGACAACACCACCCCGGACCAGGAAATCGAACCCATCACGCCCAACAGCCCAGCAAGGCCAGGCTCACCCAGCAGCCCTGCAGGGCCAACAATACGCCAGCCCAGCGAGGGCACAGCCAACACACCAGAACAGACATTTGTACCGAGGCGGTCCACCAGGGAAAGAAAGGCTCCCGACCGCCTCACCTTGTAAATAGTTTTCACTTTGACTTTTGGGGGGAGTGATGTGTATCTGTAAAGCATGCACTCCCATGTTCCGCCACCAGCGAGCGCATCCCCTGATGAACCAAGGGATATATAAGCCGGTCCCTTAGGCCTGTTCCTCACTCTGGAGTGTTTTAATAAAGACTGAGGTCACTGTTACTTTAACCTCCCTGTGTGCAGTCTCATCTGTGTTAGGAACACAATAGTAATAATCTCTGCATTATTACCTGAGCCGTGAGCAAATAGGCATAGGTCAATTGAGTCAGGGAGATAAATACGTGGCTCAGAAGTTGGTGTGGGAGAAGTGGGTTTTGATTCGTGGGGTACTGGCACCAATACTCGGGAGAGAGCTGTTCCGTGGGGACACTATGCTGGGACCAGAGTACTAGCGAATCAAATAACTAGGGAGGTAGACAGGGCTTTAAATGAAATAAGAGGAGGATGATCGCAGTAGAGAGCAATCTAGAATGCTAAAGAGAAAAGAAAAGGAAGCAATGCAGGAAAGTGATTGTGGTAAGGATAACCAGATTATGTCAGGAAGGGACAGGGCATGCAAACAAAAGAGTGCACTAACAAATATGGTCCAGGTAAGAAAAAATAGCGATAAGACAAATCGGGCTATAGTACAAAATAATGTTAAGATGTTTAATAATATTAAAAAGTCAAATTTAAAAGCATTGTATCTGAATGCACGCAGCATCTGTAATAAGGTAGAAGGAATTAACAGCGCAAATAGATGTAAACGGATACGCTATAGTTGCAATTACGGAGACATGGTTCCAGGGTGACTAGGGTTGGGAACTGAATATCCAAGGATATTCGATATTTAGGAAGGACAGGCAAAAAGGAAGAGGGGGTGGTGTGGCGTTGTTAGTAAAAGATGAAATCAGAGCAATCGTGAGAAAAGATATTGGCTCAGAAAATCAAGATGTAGAATCAGTCTGGGTGGAGCTAAGGAGCACCAAGGGGCAGAAAACATTGTGGGAGTTGTCTATAGGCCTCCAAACAGTAGTGGTAGTGTAGGAGAATGCATCAAACAGGAAATTAGAGATGCATGTAGCAAGGGTACTACAGTAATCGTAGGTGACTTTAATCCACATATAGACTGGCCAAACCAAATTAGCAGGTGAATTCCTGGAGTGTGTACGAGATGGATTTTTAGACCAGTATGTTGAAGAGCCTACTAGGGAACAGGCTATCCTAGATTGGGTATTGTGCAATGAGAAGAGGTTAATTAACAGTCTTGTTGTGCGAGGTCCTTTAGGGAAGAGTGACTATAACATGAATGAATTCTTTATTAAGATGGAAAGTGAAGTAGTCCGATCCGAAACTAGGGTCCTAAATCTAAACAAAGGAAATTACAAAGGTATGAGGAATGAATTGGCTATAATAGATTGGGAAGTTTCATTAAAAGGCATGACGGTGGATAGGCAATGGCTAATATTTAAGGAACGAATGCATGAATTGCAACAGTTATACATTCCTTTCTGGCATAAAAACACAAAAGGAAAAGTGGCCCAATCATGGCTAACAAAAGAAATTAAGGATGTATCGGTGTCCGGGTGGGTAGAGGTGGAACCAAGCCAGGGCAGTCCCACGGGCAGAAACGGGACAGAGGAGAGGCGATAAAAGAATTTGGCACAGTCAATGGTGTCAAATACTGCCGAGAGCACAAGGAGTGATAATGCAGAGGACATCATTTGGGACTTTAGCCAGGGCGTTCTCAGTGGGTGAGAAGGGAGCAAACCAGACTGGAGGCTTTCTGACAGTGAGTTTCAGGACAGATTAGTACAGAACTGAGCCAGAACACATGTACGGACCTTACAGAAGGGAGGTTAGAGATGGGGCGATGAATGGGGAGGTAGATGGTGATTTGGATGCGATTAATGATGGTTCTGATTTTTTTGTGGTTCAGAACTGGCACGGCCCAGTTTGGGATGGCACAGATTGTTTGGACTGGTTCAGTGATATCATAGACTGGTTCAGTGATATCATGGACTGGTTCAATGATAGCACAGATTGGTTTGGTCTGGTTTGGGCCAGCACAGATTTGTTTGGACTGGTTCAGTGATGTCATAGGCTGGTTCAGTGATGTTATAGACTGGTTCAGTGATGTCATGGACTGGTTCAGTGATAGCACGGATTGGTTTGGACTGGTTCCGTGATGGCACTGACTGGTTTGGACTTGTTTACATAAGAACGTAAGATATAGGAGCAGGAGTAGGGCATTTGGCCCCTCGAGCCTGCTCTGCCATTTAATAAGATCATGGCTGATCTGATCATGGACTCAGCTCCACTTCCCGGTCCGCTCTCCATATCGCTGAAAAATCTATCTCCACCTTAAATTTATTCAATGACCCAGCCTCCACAGCTCCCTGGGGCAGAGAATTCCACAGATTTACAACCTCTGAGAGAAGAAATTCCTCCTCACCTCAGTTTTAAATGGGCGGCCCCTTATCCTGAGACTTTGGGCTAGACTTTCCACTCTTGTGCAGATCGCCCCAAAATGGGCGTTATTTCCAGCACTGGCGGTATATGTGGGTTTTGAGATCGCCGGATTATCGCCCATTTTCAAACCATAAATGGGTGTTACCGCGAGCAATCTGATATGGGTGTTAGCGTAAAAAAATGTTGACCTTCTGCCGTAAAGTGTCAGCGTCCATAGCAACGGCATGGCAACGGTTGCTTCCTGCGTTTCAGGAGGTCAGGGGCATCATTACATGCGCAGAAGAGGAGAGAGGGAGCAGAGAGGAACTGAAAGCATGTGTGCCTGTGGTGTGTGCTTGTTTGGCTGTTTTGGGAGGTAGGAGGAAGATTTTCCAGCAAAAAAAAGAATTCAGAGCCCAAATAACATTGTTCCCACCAAGTTTTTTGCAGAAATGTTTTATTTACAATGGAAGGGATGGAGGAGGTGACACAGCACACTGTGGAGACTGACGCTGGCGAAAGCAGTGAGGTGGGAGAGGAACAATTGGGAGGACGAAAAAGAGCGAGAAGATTCTCGGACGAGGCAAATGCCTTCCTCCTACAGGAGGTGGAGTCACGCTGGGGTTAATTGACCCAGGGTGGGCGTAGGAAGCCCACCCCCAAAGGTCTACCAGAGGATATGGGCCGACATAGCCCAGGTGGTCCCGTCGGCAACCAATGAGGTGCGTGAGGGCAACCAATGCCGCAAGCGCTGGATCGACCTTGTCGGATCTGCCAGAGTATTACATTTATTTACATTTACTTATATATTTATATAATTGTAAGTGTAATGAGTGATTAAAATCAGATGTGATGTCTTGCATTTATACCGGGAATGTTTTACTCTCAGCCTGTGGTCACAGTGTACGTCTTTAGGTAAAGAATGATAATTTTCATCATAATCATAATTAAATCTGTTGGTAATGTGTTGTATCAGTCTCTGTGACAGTACCTAGCAATGATCTCATACAATGATCTCAGCCATGTCGTGCTGGTGTTACCTTTTACAGAAGAAGCTTTCGGGGAATAGGGCCGAGCAGAGGCGGGTCACCAGTCATCAGCGACCTCACCGACATTGAGGAGCGGGTGTTGTCACTAGTGGGGAGCCACCTGTGGTCGGCCACGCAAGGAGCAGCAGAATCTGATGTGATGCCACATGAGTAAAGTATACACCATTGCGTGATGTAAAGTCAATAGATGCCACACCTACTCATATCCAACCAATAATATATGATAGATGAATGATAAAACTGTTCTCTAAATAATGATGGCCTCATGAAAATCATTGCAGAATTTGGTGATGGTCATGAAATGTGATGTCTGTGATGATTTTGATAGCGGTGGTGTTTTTGTCATGCATATCCTATGTGCAGCGTTGGAATCACCTTGTGACTCTAGAACCCCCTTCTCCTCTAATAACCTCATTTATGTTTTGCAGCTTAGCCAGTAGCGCTGACCCATGCAAGACCACCGAGCCCAGAAGGTGGGAGCGCGGGGCTGGACTCACCGGACGATCCAACATCTGGTGCTGAGGAGCCCCGATTCTCGCCCGTGGCTCTGCTGGGTCCCTTCTCCACGGATGACAGTGCCAACTTTGAGGAACCTGCATTGCCAAGCTCCATACTGCAGTCCACAAAGAAATCTAGTGCTCCTGCAGCATTCCCACCTCCACCGTGGAGGTACCGGGCCCAAGCACTTTGCCACAGGGAATCTGAGGTGTCTCCAGGATGGCAGCGACCACGCGGTGGTTGGTTCGACACAGCAGGTCTGCTCCACGAGTGGCAGATCTGAGCAGGGACATAGTACATTTGTCCAGGAGGAGTGTTGACATAGGTCAGCAGATCCTACAGACACTGAGGGGCATATCCCAACAGATGGCCAGCATGTCCGCCACCATGACGGAGTACATGCCGCGGATGGTGGAGGCCCTGGAGATGTTAGCCAGGAACACTAATGGCAAAGGTCTCCCAGTGGTCCCGGAGCGTGGCTCTGCACCCCAAGGTGCTGCACTCCCATTGCCACTGACACATGACAGCCAGGAGTAAGATCTTGCTTCTGGCTCGGAGCTCGTTCCCACCTCAGGACCGTTCTCTCCCGTATCCGTCCAAGCAGTGGTTCTGCCGTCATCCCCCCCAATGAAGCATCGTCTGAGGAGCTCCTCGGCCAGGCGGCTTGGAGTCAGGAGGGGAAGGGGTAGAGGTGGGGAGGAGAAGCGTGGGGGGGGAAGGAAAGTGAGTTGCATGGCCCCAGGTGTTGTCTTGATCATATTTTTATGTTGTTGGTGCTATTTTGTTGGGAGGTTTGGGGGAAGGAGGGAGGGAGCTACCTTGTTTTGCATTTTGTGTTCTGTGTTGTTGGAAATGTTGACCATTTGATTGCTCTAAATGTTTTTAATTTTTTGTGGGGTGGGGTGTTTTTTACAGTTATAAAATTATGATTTCATACAAATGTTCCCATTAAATGTTTTTTATTTAACATAACCTTGTTGCGCATTGTCTCACATAGCTGTACCGTTACACATTGGTGATTCCTTAACATGAAAGGGGATAATTAAACTTAACATTAATCAACTTAAACTTTAACTGTCACCAAGGTGATGCACACCATTGAGGTATGAGCTGCAGACACAGCAGTGTTGCAGCTTTGTAAATACCAGCAACGTTATTTCAAGCAAAGCGCTCATTTATGAGCTGCTGATGTAAGAGTCTTGCAGCTATGTAGCCACCACGGACCCTTTCCTGCGGTCTAGAGGGGGTGCGGGGGCATGGCTTCAGCATCAGCCTGATTGTCTGGCCTGAGGTCAGCATCCACCTCTTTGTCCTCCTCTTCCTCTCTCTCCTGAGGTGGACCGGCAGTCCCTTCTGGCAATTCTTGTCGCCTCCTGATAGCCAAGTTGTACAGCATGGAGCACACCACCATGAATTGAGCTAGCTGCTCAGGGTGGTATTGTAGCTCGCCTCCTGAGTGGTCCAGGCATCTAAAGCGTTGCTTAAGCACTCCAATGGTTTTCTCGACGATATTGCGTGTGGCTCTGTGGCTCTCGTTGTATCGCTTCTTGGTTTCTGTCTGGGTGTTACGCAGGGGGGTCATCAGCCAGGTGGCGAGGCCATATCCTTTGTTACCAAGCATCCAGCAAACTGGTAAACATGTCAGATACAGTGCTCTCACGCAGGATGTGTACATCATGGCTGCCTGGAAATTTTGCATTCACTGCCATAACCATCATCACAGGCAGTCCCTCGAAACGAGGAAGACTTGCTTCCACGCCAAAAAAAAGGATGAGTTCACAGGTGTTTCGAATGAAGAACCCGAACGACATCCTCAAGGGTGGACGATGCCTGTGCGTAGAATTTTTTAATGTGTGGTGGCCGTTGCACACCAGCCACCAAACGGGCTTGACAGAGCTAGGTCTTGGTCCAGTGGCAAGGATTACCCAAGAAGACTGGAGACCTGCTCTGCTGCACGGACCTAGTGCGCACATATCGCAGTGTGGGTTGGTCCGTGCTGCCCCTGGTCCCAAACTCACGCCTCTCCTGGGCCCCCGATCACATCCCTCCACAGTCTCTCACAGCTCCTTCACCCCGACCTCGCCGCTCCTGCTATATCTGCCCACGCTCCAATCACCGACCTGGACCTTGCTGACGTCACTCCACTGCCGTTGCCCTCCTGCACCAGCTCGCGCTGTAGTGGCCTCCACTCTGCCCTCTGGGCCGCACACCGCTCCTTTTATGGCCCCGACCTGCCGCTGATGATTTCTCGTAGGTTGAGGCCTCGAATTTGCCGGTAGTCGACGAGTTGCACATTCAGGGAGTGGAATCCCTTTCGGTTCCGAAAAACTTCTGCATCCTGAAAAGGTGCCCGCATCGCGATGTGCGTACAGTCTATTGCTCCCTGCACCTTGGGGAAGCTAGCAATTCGGTAGAATCCTAGAGCCCTCTCAGTCTGAGCCTCCCTGGTCATAGAGAAGCTGATAAAGTCCATCCTGCATGCGTAAAGTGCTTCAGTCACCTGTCTAATGCAGCAATATGTGGCATGCTGAGATATACTGCAAATGTCGCCAGCTGAGGCCTGAAAGGAACCCGTTGCATAGAACGAAAGTGCCACGGTGACCTTGACCTCGACGGACAGTGCGGTCCTGATGGTGCTGGCAGGCTGCACATCTCCCCTGATGAGTTGGCATATATCACTGATAACCTGTTTGTGGAAGTGCAATCTCCTAAGGCACGTGTTATCGGACAAGTTCAGGTAAGACCACTTCTCACTATAAGTATGTGGGGTGTAAGGTCTTGTCCTCCTCAGCAGTCTGGCACGTCTTAGATTGGGCACATAATGCTGTTGAATATACCTTCTGCAATCTCTAGTCTGCAGCATGTCGTGGTCATCAAGACAGGCTGAGAAATGACAGGCCCCATTCCAATAACTATCAGTATTATATCTATTGTTCACAAACAATAATTTTTCCTACTAAGACACCTAAACTAAATTCCAATCGTCCACAGTGTAAGATGTTTGTTCAGATGTTTAAATCAACTTAAAAGAACTCCACAGTATATCAAAACTTCCCCGAAGTTGAAGCAGCCTTTTAAATGAAGCGCCCTGCGATTTAGAAAATGGCGTCCGTGCTGCTGTGATTAGTTCAGCTGAGAGCAACTTTATCACAGCGGTTTTTTCGGCGATAAATATTTTCGGTGATATGTGATATGTGTGCGAGGTGTCGAAAGTGACGCTCGCCGATATTTTGGGCGTTAGTTTCGGCAATTCTGATCTTTACGATTAAAAAAAAGTGGGCAGGCGGCATTATTAAATCTCGGCGTTAATTACATGCCGAAAGCAATGCTCGGCGATATTTTGGCCGTTAGTTTTGCCCATTCTGATCTTTACGACAAAAAAAAGTGGTGGGCGGTATTATTATTTCTCGGCGTTAATTACATGCCGAAAGTTACGCTGGGCGATAAGTGAGCGATACATGGACGTTAGTTTCCATTTTGTGCCTAAATGGGCGATATCTGGGCGTTATACCTCATCTCAGTGTTAAAATGGACGTTAAATGGGCGGTATTGATGCAAAAAAAGTGGAAAGCCTAGCCCTATATCACCTAGTTTTCGTTTCCCCTCTGAGTGGAAATATCCTCTCTGCATCCACCTTGTCGAGCCCCCTCATTATCTTATATGTTTGGACTGGCACAGATTGGTTTAGACTGGTTCAGTGATAGCAAGGGTTGGTTTGGGCCAGCACAGATTGGTTTGGACTGGTTTGTGACGGCACAGATTGGTTTAGACTGGTTCAGTGATAGCATGGACTGGTTTGGGCCGGCACAGTTTGGTTTAGACTGGTTCAGTGATAGTACGGGTTGGTTTGGACCGGCACAGATTGGTTTGGATTGGTTTGCGCCAGCACCGATTTGATTGGACTGGTTCAGCAATAGCACGGGTTGGTTTTCTGGCAGTGCTGCAGGTTCCAGTGGCACTGCAGGTCCTTCTGTTCCTTTGCCATGTCTCAGGTGTGGAAGGTGTCTGTGAATCCCTCATTCCTCAGGCTGGCCTGTAGATACAGTTAATGAACAGTAACTGAGAACAGGACGACGAACTAACAGAGGAACAGGAGGAGGCCATTCAGCCCCTCGAGCCTGCTCCCCCACTTCAGTAGATCACGGTTGATCTGCACTTTAACTCCATTTACCCACTTTTGCTCCATAACCCTCAATACCCCTACCCAACAAAAATCTACCGACCTCAGTCTTGAAAATTTCAACTGACCCCCAGATCCACAGCTTTTTGTGGGAGAGAGTTCCTGATGTCCACTAAGCTTGTGTGTAAAAGTGGTTCCTGATTTCACTCCTAAACAGCCTCGCTCTGATTTCCCTCCTTGTTCTGGACTCCTCCACCAGTGGAAATAGTTTCTCTCTATCTAACCAATCGAATCCTTTTATCATCTGGAAGCCATGCTCCAGATGGGGTCTGACCAAAGATCTGCACACCTGGAGCATCACTCCCTCGTGCTTGGATTCCAACCCCCTTGAGATAAAGGCCAACATTCCATTAGCCTTTTTTTGATGACTTTTTGTGCCTGTGCATAAGCTTTCAGTAATTTGTGTACCCGGACACCGAAATCCCTTCGCTCCACCACATTTCCTCGTGTGTCACCATTAAGAAAATGTTGCAATTTGTCTTCCTCTGATCCAGTGGATCCACTCACATTTCCCCACATTGAACTCCATCGCTCACCGTTTTACCCACTCACTGAATCGCTGCATGTTCCTTTGTAACTTCCTGCTCCCATCGACACAACTTACTGTTGTAAGATCCCATAGCGACCCTGGGTCTGAATGGTTTGAAGCTGACCACATTGGGACAGTGATTAAACTTTATTCAGCACAAGACTTAATACATTACAGTATTTGAGCAGCAGTTTACAGAGAATAATTATGGCTTGTATTACCCCGTTATACTCTGGGTAGAAGCTGCAACCATGAGTAAGATGCACCCCATATCTCTTGTCTCTCCTTTCTCTTTGTCTCCCGGGTGTCTTCTTGATTCGTCCTAAAACCTTCTCCACTTTATGGCTGCTACGACCCTTTCTTATACCCTTACAAGAGTTTCTATAGATATATAAAAAGGAAAAGAGTGGCTAAACTAAACGTTGGTCCCTTAGGGGACGAGACCAGGAAATTAGTAATGGGGAACATGGAGATGGCAGAAATTATGAACAAATATTTTGTATCAGTCTTTACGGTAGAGGACACTAACAATATTCCGATAGTGGATAGTCTAGCGGCTATAGGGAGGGAGGAACTTAACACAATCACAATCAGTAAGGAGGTGGTACTCAGTAAGATAATGAGACTAAAGACAGATAAATCCCCTGGACCTGATGGCTTGCATACTAGGGTCTTAAGAGAAGTAGCGGCAGGGATTGTGGATGCATTGGGATAATTTACCAAAATTCCATGGATTCTGGGGAGGTCCCAACAGATTGGAAAACTGCAAATGTAACGCCCCTATTTACAAAATGAGGCAGATGAAAAGCAGGAAACTATAGACCAGTTAGCCTAACATCTGTGGTTGGGAAAATGTTGGGAGTCTATTATGAAAGAAGCAGTAGCAGGACATTTGGAAAAGCAAAATTCGGTCAGGCAGAGTCAGCATGGATTTATGAAGGGGAAGCCATGTTTGACAAATTTGCTGCAGTTCTTTGAGGATGTAACAAACAGGGTGGATAAAGGGGAACCAGTGGATGTGGTATATTTGGACTTCCAGAAGGCATTTGACAAGGTGCCACGTGAAAAGTTACTGCACAAGATAAAAGTTCTCGGGGTTTGGGGCTAATATATTAGCATGGATAAAGGATTGGCTAACGAACAGAAAACAGAGAGTTGGGATAAATGGTTCATTCTCTGGTTGGCAACCAGTAACTAGTGGGGTGCCACAGGGATCAGTGTTGGGACCCCAACTATTTACAATCTATATTAACGACTTGGAAGAAGGGACCGAGTGTAACGTAGCCAAGTTTGCTGATGATACAAAGATGGGAGGAAAAGCAATGTGTGAGGAGGATGCAAAAAATCTGCAAAAGGATATAGCCAGGTTAACTGAGTGGGCAAAAATTTGGCAGATGGAGTATAATGTTGGAAAGTGTGAGGTCATGCACTTTGGCAGAAAAAAATCAAAGAGCAAGTTATTATTTAAATGGAGAAAGATTGCAAAGTGCCGCAGTACAGCGGGACCTGGGGTACTTGTGCATGAAACATAAATGGATAGTATGCAGGTACAGCAAGTGATCAGGAAGGCCAATGGAATCTTGGTCTTTATTGAAAAGGGGATGGAGTAAAAAAGCAGGAAAGTCTTGCTACAGCTATATAAGGTATTGGTGAGGCCACAACTGGAATACTGCATGCAGTTTTGGTTTCAATATTTACGAAAGGATATACTTGCTTTGGAGGCAATTCAGAGAAGGTTCACTAATTTTATTCCGGGGATGAGGGAGTTGGCTTATGAAGAAAGGTTGAGTAGGTTGGGCCTCTACTCATTGGAATTCAGAAGAATGAGAGGTGATCTTATCAAAACGTATAAGATTATGAGGGGGCTTGACAAGGTGGATACAGAGAGGATGTTTTCACTGATTGGGGAGACTAGAACTAGGGGGCATCATCTTAGAATAAGGGGCCGCCCATTTAAAACTGAGATGAGGAGAAATTTCTTCTCTCAGAGGGTTGTAAATCTGTGGAATCCGCTGCCTCAGAGAGCTGTGGAAGCTGGGACATTGAATAAATTTAAGACAGAAATAGACAGTTGCTTAACTGATAAGGGGTTATGGGAAGCAGGTGGGTAAGTGGAGCTGAGTCTGTGATCAGATCAGCCATGATCTTATTGAATGGCGGAGCAGGCTCGAGGGGCCATATGGCCTACTCCTGCTCCTATTTCTTATGTTCTTAGGTTTGAATGAGAGTAAGAACATATCGGTACAGACATGATGGGCCGAATGGCCTCTTTCTGTGATGTAAATATCTATGATACTGTAGAGTCTTATTGAACCAATCACTGACTTATGCCCAATTCCCCAAAATTTAATCAGAAAGATGACAAGTCCGCAGCACCTTGGCTTACGCAGGTCCTGGTCTTATGAACCCCCTGACAACATCTGTTTTTGACCATCAAGACTCGTATCTGGTGTAGTTATGTCAACACAAAAGGAGCATGTCTCCACACTATCGAGATACTGAGCCCGTGATGTCCTGTAAAAGGCCTATGTTTTTAACTCACTGCAGACATCGTAACATTCCAGTCAGTTACAGCTACACCTGACCTTGGTTCCCAGGCGAGCTGCACTCTATGCCTCATCCTTAGTATTGCCTAATATCCAGCTTTCACTCCCAGCTTCCCTATTCGACTATAGCAGTTCTCTTTCTCACCCCAGGCTGTCTGGGTTACAGCTTACTCACAGGCTTTTAATTACAAGCAAAAGCGTTACGTGTCGTATATAATTCAGGTTCCGTTGCATACAGTTGATGATTACAGACTTCTACTTTGAATTCTTACACATGATTATAATTCCATTACTGAAGATACTGATGATTATAAAATATTAAAACAATTCATCTATAATAATCTTACACTGTGCCCCTAACTTAGTATCATCTGCGATCATGGATATACAACTCTTTATTCCTTCATCCAAGTCATTGATAAATATGATGCAAAGCTGAGGCTGTTCTCTGGAAAACACCACTTGTCACATTCCACCAATCATAACGTTCCCTTCATCCCTACTCTGTGACTCCGACTTCCCAACCATTCGTCAACCCATGTTACATGTTTATGGGATTAGATGAAGAGGGATGGGAAGAGGCTTTTGCGGAGCATTATACATAGGATTACACAGGAAATACGGCACAGCAACAGGCCATTCAGCCCAATCATTCCATACCGGTGTTTATACTCCACTGGAGCCTCCTCCCATCTTTCCACATCTAAATCTTTCAGTATAACCCTCTATTCCCTTCTCCCTCATATACTTGTCTAGCCTCCCCTTAAATGCATCTATACTATTCACTTCAACCATTCCCTGTGTTAGCGAGTGCCACATTCTCACCATTCTTTGGGTAAAGAAGTTTCTTCTGAATTCCCTTTTGGATTTCTTGGTGACTATCTTATGTTGATAGCCTCTAGTTTTGATCTTCTCCACAAGTGGGAACACTCTCTCTGTATCCACTCGATCAAAACCTTTCATAACTTTAAAGACCTCTATTAGGTCACCCCCTCGGCATTCTTTTTTCAAGAGAAAAGAGACCCAGCCTGTTCATCCTTTCCCGATGGGTATAACCTCGCATTTCTGGTATCATCTTTGTAAATCTTCTTTGCACCCTCTCCTGGTGCCTCTATAATCCTTTTTATAATATGGTGACCAGAATTGTACGCAGTTCTCCAAGTGTGGTCCAAGCAAGATTCAACACTAGTTGAGCATGGCATGGACCTGTTGGGCCGAATGGCCTGTTTCTGCGCTGTAAATACTTTGCAATTCCATGTGCTCTAATGTTTGCTAATAATCTCGTGTGGAACTTTATCAAATACCTTCCGGAACTGCTTATAGGCAATGTCCATAGACACTTCCCTGTTCACCGTGTTAATGATTTCATGAAATGAACCAGACATGACCTACCCTTCACAAATCCATGCTGACTCTCTTGCCAGCTCACACTCTAGCTGGAAGACTCTGGGCTGGTCTGGCTGCATGTTATGGTGATTACTGTCACCAAACCAGCAACCCTGGAGCTCCTGCGTTGCGATTAAATGCAATAAATCTGGTGGACTGGCACCAGACAAATGGCCATGTGAAGCTGTCGGATTGTTGCAAAAACCTAACTCATTCCCCACTGTCCTCACCCAGTCTGGCCTTATGTGGCTCCGTCCCACACAACATGGTTAACACTTAACAGTTGTAGTGTCAGCCATGGCTGAGTGGGCATCACTCTCACCCCTCAGTCAGAAGGTCGGGGGATCCAGTCCCACCCCAGAGACTTGACCACAAAAGTCCAGGCTGACACTCCAGTGCAATACCGTGGGATTGCTGCACTGTGGGAGGGGCAGTACTGAGAGAGTGCTACACTGTCGGAGAGGCAGTACTGAGGGAGTGCCACACTGGTGGAGGGGCAGTACTGAGGGAGTGCTGTACTGTTGGAGGGGCAGTACTGAGGGAGCGCTGCACTGTCGGAGGGGCAGTACTGAGGGAGTGCTGTACTGTTGGAGGGGCAGTACTGAGGGAGCGCCGCACTGTCAGAGGGGCAGTACTGAGGGAGTGCCGCACTGTCGGAGGGGCAGTACTGAGGGAGTGCTGCACTTTCGGTGGGGCAGTACTGAGGGAATGCTGCACTGTCGGAGAGGCAGTACTGAGGGAGTGCCGCACTGTCGGAGGGGCAGTACTGAGGGAGCGCCGCACTGTCGGAGGGGCAGTACTGAGGGAGTGCTGCACTTTCAGAGGGGCAGTACTGATGGAGTGCTGCACTGTTGGAGGGGCAGTACTGATGGAGTGCTGTACTGTTGGAGGGGCAGTACTGAGGGAGCGCCGCACTGTCAGAGGGGCAGTACTGAGGGAGTGCCGCACTGTCGGAGGGGCAGTACTGAGGGAGTGCTGCACTTTCGGTGGGGCAGTACTGAGGGAGTGCCGCACTGTCGGAGGGGCAGTACTGAGGGAGCGCCGCACTGTCGGAGGGGCAGTACTGAGGGAGTGCTGCACTGTCGGAGGGGTAGTATTGAGGGAGTGCTGCACTTTCAGAGGGGCAGTACTGAGGGAACGCTGCACTGTCGGAGGGGCAGTACTGAGAGTGCTGCACTGTCAGAGAGGCAGTACTGAGGGAGTGCTGCATTGTCAGAGGTGTTGTCTTTCGGATGAGGCGTTAAACCGAGGCCTATTTTGAAGAGAGCACGAGGATTATCCCCGGTGTCCTGACTAATATTTATCCTTCATCCAACATAACAAAAACAGATTACCTGGTCATTATCACATTGCTGTTGTGGGATCTTGCTGTGCTGCCACGTTTCTTACATTGCAACAGTGACCACACATCAAAAGTACTTCATTGTTCTGCAAAGTGTTTTCGGAAACCGCTGGCCGTGTGAGGTGCAATATAAATTCAAGTCTTTGTTTCTTTTTCGTAATGCCTTCTGAAGTTGTCCAGAAAGCTTTTGTAGTTTTGTACAATCAGTACACAGCAGGTCGCCCAGCATCACCTTCTCCTCGGGGTAAATGGGACGCCCAATGAATGCTGCACTTGCCAGTGTCACTCGCATCCCGAAGACACATCTTTGTTTTTTAAAAAGGGTTTGTTCAGCTTCGGAGCTGGTGAGTGCTGGGATGTTCCCTCGGATGTGAGTGGGAGAAATGGTGCAGCCTCAGTATTTACTGTCAACGATCACTCCTACTGTGTGGTCACAACAGCAGCATAGATTACATCTGAAACAAAGGGAACAGGGGTCAGCGCTGATTACAATCACAGTAAGAATGTCGGTGTGAGGGTGAGTACAAGACTGGGGGGGATTAACCCCAGCATTAGCCCCTTCAATGTGAGGGTGAGTACAGAATGAGGGGGGTATTAACCCCAGCATTAGCCCCTTCAGTGTGAGGGTGAGTACAGACTGAGGGGGGTATTAACCCCAGCATTAGCCCCTTCAGTGTGAGGGTGAGTATAGGACTGGGGGTGAGGGGGTTAACACCAGCATTAACCCCTTCAGTCAGTGTGAGTACGAGTACAGGACTGCGGGGCGGGGGGATTAACCCCAGCATTAGCCCCTTCAGTGTGAGGGTGAGTACAGGAATGGCAGAGGGTGGTTAACACCAGCATTAGCCCCTTCAGTCAGTGTGAGGATAAGTACAAGACTCGGGTGGGGGAGGGTTTCAGCGGGCAGCTCACGTACCCCCAGTAATACCCCACGAGGTACCAGCGGGCAATGAAGGTTAAATGGACAGTCGAACATTGCCCGATTTCCTGTCAAGTTGCGGGGCCTCTCGTTTCGATTGGAGCGACGGAGGCCTGAACAAAGGCAGGCCCTTCAGCAGTGTGGCCGTTTAACAAACTGCGCTCTCCCAGGACTACCCCGACAATTATATGGACCTTCCCTTTCAGGGCCTGTTTGAAGCCGGGCACTCCAGCTCCATTATACTAACCAGCTTCATGCACAGTCGGTGTACATCCACCTGGCTCGCCTGACCCTCCCCCCTCTCTCCAACCCCCACCCTCACACACCCCCACCTCACCACCCCGCATATCCCCGTTCAGAACAGAAGCAGGCCTCAGGCCTCTGCCTCAATAAGGGTGACAGCCCTCCCGGATTGTCCTGGTGTCTCCAGAAATTAAAGGGTGTCGGTTGTGGCTCGGTGGCCAGCTCTCTCAGAGCGCTGCACTGTCGGAGGTGCCATCTTTCGGATGAGACGTTAAGCCGAGGCACCGTCTGCTCTCTCAGGTGAACGTGAAAGATTACATGACACTATTTCGAAGTAAAGCAGTGGAGTTATCCCCAGTGTCCTGGTCAACATCACAAAAGACAGATAATCTGTTTGCGGGACCTTACTGTGTGCAAGTTGGTGCCATGTTTCCTGCAGTGTGACAACATTGGCTGTAAATTGCTTTGGGTCGTGAAAGGTGCTGGGGTTTTTTTTGTTCCAGGGATGTGAACGTCATTGGCAAGGCCAGGATTTATTGCCCATCCCTAATCGCCGTTGAGAAGGTGGTAGTGAGCCATCTTGTTGAACTGCTGCAGTCCGTGTGGTGAAGGTGCTCCCACAGTGCTGTTAGGGAGGGAGTTCCAGGATTTTGACCCAGCGACGATGAAGGAACAGCGATATACTTTCAAGTCAGGATGGTGTGTGACTTGGAGGGGAACGTGGAGGTGGTGGTGTTCCCATGCACCTGCTGCCCTTGTCCTTAGCTGGTAGAGGTCGCGCGTTTGGGAGATGCTGTAGAATTAGCCGTGGCGAGTTGCCGCAGTGCATCTTGTCGATGGTACACACTGTAGCCACGGTGCAGTGGTGGAGGGAGTGAATGTTGAAGGTGGTGGAGGGGTTGCCAATTATGCGGGCTGCTTTATCCTGGATGGTGTTGAGCTCCTTAAGTGTTGTTAGAGGCGCACTTATCCAGAATATTGCATCACACATCTGCCTTGTGCCTTGTAGATGGTGGGAAGGCTTTGGGGAGTCAGGAGGTGAGACACCATATTGATTGGACAAATCAAATTGATCAGGGTAGCCTTGAGGAGTTCATAGAGTGCATAAGGGATGGGTTCCTTGAGCAGTATGTAATGGAACCAACCAGGGGACAAGTTATCTTAGATCTGCTCCTGTGTAATGAGACAAGATTAATAAACAATCTTATAGTAAAGGATCCCTTTGGAATGAGTGATCATAGCATGATTGAATTTCAAATTCAGATGGAGGGTGAGAAAGTTGGATCACAAACCAGTGTACTAAGCTTAAATAAAGAAGACTATGAAGGTATGAGGGCGGAGTGGCTAAAGTAGACTGAGAAAATAGATTAAAGTGTAGGATGGTTGATGAACAGTGGTGTATATTTAAGGAGATATTTCACAACTCTCAAGAAAAATATATTCTTGTGAGGAGAAAAGGGTGTAAGAGAAAAGATAGAGAAAATAAAGGACGGTATCCAATTAAAAACAAGGGCATACAGAGTGGCCAAAACGAGTGGGAGGTCAGAAGATTGGGAAGCTTTTAAAAGCCAACAGAATGACTAAAAAATTGATTAAGAAAGGAAAGATAGACTGTGAAAGTAAACTAGCACAAAATATAAAAACAGTTGCAAAGTTTCTATAGGTATATAAAAAGGAAAAGAGTGGCTAAAGTAAATGTTGATATTTAAAAAAGGAGGCAGACAAAAAGTAGGAAACTATAGACCAGTTAGCCTAACATCTGTGGTTGGGAAAATGTTGGAGTCTATTATTAAAGAAGCAGTAGCAGGACATTTGGAAAAGCAAAATTCGGTCAGGCAGAGTCAGCATGGATTTATGAAGGGGAAGTCATGTTTGACAAATTTGCTGGAATTCTTTGAGGATGTAACGAACAGGGTGGATAAAGGGGAACCAGTGGATGTGGTGTATTCGGAATACCAGAAGGCATTTGACAAGGTGTCACATAAGAGGTTACTGCACAAGATAAAAGTTCATGGAGTTGGGGGTAATATATTAGCATGGATAGGGGATTGGCTAACTAACAGAGAACAGAGAGTCGGGATAAATGGTTCATTCTCTGATTGGCAATCAGTTACTAGTGGGGTGCCGCAGGGATCAGTGCTGGGACCCCAACTATTTACAATCTATATTAACGACTTGGAAGACGTGACTGAGTATAATGTAGCCAAGTTTGCTGACGATACAAAGATGGGAGGAAAAGCAATGTGTGAGGAGGACACACAAAATCTGCAAAAGAACATAGACAGGCTGTGAGTGGGCAAAAATTTGGCAGATGGAGTATAATGTTGGAACGTGTGAGATCATGAACTTTGGCAGAAAAAAATCAAAGAGCAAGTTATTATTTAAATGGATAAAGATTGCCAAGTGCCACAGTTCAACAGGCCCTGGGCGTACTTGTGCATGAAACACAAAAGGATAGTATGCAGGTACAGCAAGTGATCAGGAAGGCCAATGGAATCTTGGCCTTCCTTGTTTTTATACTCATCGCCTTTGCAATAAAGTCTTGCTACAGTTATACAAGGTATTGGTGAGGCCACACCTGGAATACTGCGTGCAGTTTTGGTTTCCATATTTACAAAAGGATATACTTGCTTTAGAGGCAATTCAGAGAAGGTTCACTATTGATTCCGGGGATGAGGGGATTGACTTATGAGGAAAGGTTGAGTAGTTTGGGCCTCGACTCATTCAGAAGATTGAGAGGTGATCTTATTAAAACGTTTAAGATTATGAGGGGGCTTGACAAGGTGGATGCAGAGAGGATGTTTCCACTGATGAGGGAGACTAGAACTAGAGGGCATAATCTTAGAATAAGGGGCCGCCCATTTAATACTGAGATGAGGAGAAATTTCTTCTCTTAGAGGGTTGTAAATCTGTGGAATTCGCTGCCTCAGAGCGCTGTGGAAGCTGGGAAATTTAGTGGGAAAGCGGGTTGTGTAGAGGACAGAGAGAGGCTGCAAAGAGATTTGGATAGGTTAAGCGAATGGGCTAAGGTTTGGCAGATGGAATACAATGTCGGAAAGTGTGAGGTCATCCACCTTGGGGGAAAAAAAACAGTAAAAGGGAATATTATTTGAATGGGGAGAAATTACAACATGCTGAGGTGCAGAGGGACCTGGGGGTCCTTGTGTATGAATCCCAAAAAGTTAGTTTGCAGGTGCAGCAGGTAATCAGGAAGGCGAATCGAATGTTGGCCTTCATTGCGCGAAGGATGGAGTACAAAAGCAGGGAGATCCTGCTGCAACTGTACAGGGTATTGGTGAGGCCGCACTTGGAGTACTGCGTGCAGTTTTGGTCACCTTACTTAAGGAAGGATATACTGGCTTTCGAGGGGGTACAGAGACGATTCACTAGGCTGATTCCGGAGATGAGGGGGTTACCTTATGATGATAGATTGAGTAGACTGGGTCTTTACTCATTGGGAGTTCAGAAGGATGAGGGGTGATCTTATAGAAACATTTAAAATAATGAAAGGGATAGACAAGATAGAGGTGGAGAGGTTGTTTCCACTGGTCGGGGAGACTAGAACTAGGGGGCACAGCCTCAAAATACGGGGGAGCCAATTCAAAACCGAGTTGAGAAGGAATTTCTTCTCCCAGAGGGTTGTGAATCTGTGGAATTCTCTGCCCAAGGAAGCAGTTGAGGCTAGCTCATTGAATGTATTCAAGTCACAGATAGATAGATTTTTAACCAATAAGGGAATTAAGGGTTACGGGGAGCGGGCGGGTAAGTGGAGCTGAGTCCATGGCCAGATCAGCCATGATCTTATTGAATGGCGGAGCAGGCTCGAGGGGCTAGATGGCCTACTCCTGTTCCTAATTCTTATGTTCTTATGAATAAATTTAAGACAGAAATAGACAGTTTCTTAAACAATAAGGGAATAAGGGGTTATGGGGAGCGGGCGGGTAAGTGGAGCTGAGTCCATGATCAGATCAGCCATGATCTTATTGAATGGCGGAGCAGGCTCGAGGAGCCGTATGGCCTACTCCTGCTCTTATTTCTTATGTTCTAGAATGCCCAGCCTCTGACCTGCTCTTGATGCCACAGTATTTATACGGCTGGTCCAGTTAAGTTTCTGGTCAAAAGTGATCCCTATCATCATCATAGGCAGTCCATCAAAGTAGAGGAAGACTTGCTTTGACTCTAAAAGTGAGTTCTCAGATGACTGAGGAGTCCAATGCGGGACCTACAGTCTCTGTCACAGGTGCTCAGCACCCTCCCGGATGCTCTTCCTCCATTTTGGGGTGGTCTTTGGCCAGGGATTCCCAGGAGTCAGTGGGGATGTTGCACTTTTTCAAGGAGTCTTTGAAGGTGTCCTTAAAATGTTTTCTCTGCCCACCTGGGGCTCGCATGCCAAAGTTCGCGTCGGGCATGTGGCCCGCCCAACGGAGCTGATCGAGCGCGGTCAGTGCTTCGATGCTGGGGATGTTGGCCTAAGCGAGAACACTGACGTTGGTGTGTCTATCCTGCCAATGGATTTGCAGGATATTGCAGAGGCAGCTCTGGTTGTACTTCTCCAGCTTTTCGAGGTGTCCGCTATAAATAATCCACATCTCTGAGCCAGTAGTGTGGGTATCACTACTGCCCTGTAGAACATAAGCTTGGTGCCAGAATTAAGGTCCTGGTCTTTAAACACTCTCTTCCTCAGGTGACCGAAGTTTGAGCTGGCGCACTGAAGGCGGTGTTGGACTTCGTCATTAATGTCTGCTCTTGCTGACAGTAGGCTCCCAAGGTATGGAAAATGGTCCACGTTGTCCAAGGCCTCGTCGTGGATTTTGATAATGTGGTAGTGTCGGGTTGGTAGAGGACCTTTGTCTTACGAATGTTTAGCGTAACGCCAATGCTCTCTTACGTCTCAGTGAATGTGTTGACGATGGCTTGGAGTTCGGCCTCCGAGTGTGCGCAGACACAAGCGTCATCTGCGTACTGTAGTTCAATGACAGAGGATGCGATGAACTTGGATCTGGCCTGGAGGTGGCAGATGTTGAACAGATTGCCATTTGTTCTATAAGTTAGCTCCACTCCAGCGGGGAGCTTGCTAAGGGTGAGATGAAGCATTGCAGCGAGGAAGATCGAGGAAGGTTGGGGCGATGTCACAGCCTTGCTTGACCCCAGTCAGGACGTGGATTGGGTCTGTGATGGATCCATTGGTCAGGATCACGGCTTGCATGCCATCGTGGAGCAGACGGAGGATGGTGACAAACTTTTGAGGGCAGCCGAAACGGAGGAGGACGCTCCATAATCCCTCATGGTTGACAGTGTCAAAGGCTGTCATGCCTTTGACATGCAAGCAGTGATCCTGACCAATGGGTCCACCACAGACCCAATCCACGTCCGGACAGGGGTCAAGCATAGCTGCGTCATTGCACCAACGCTCTTTTCGATCTTCCTTGCTGCAATGCTTCATCCCACCCTTAGCAAGCTCCCCGCTGGACTGGAGCTAAATTATAGAACAAATGGGAATCTGTTCAACCTCTGCCAACTCCAGGCCAGATCCAAGGTCGTCCCATCCTCTGTCATTGAACTATGGTGATGGTAATGCTGTTGAATATCAAGGGGCGGTGGTTAGAATCTCGCCTGTTGGAGATAGCCATTGCCTGGCACCTGTGTGGTGCGAATGTTACTTGTATAAATGCAATTCTTTCTTCCTTTCTATTAATCGCCAGGACACTGCTGTGAACAACTCCAGGAGAAAAAAAATCATAGGGACATTTAAACAAAACAATTGTGCATTTTCCCCCCTCATTTTCTTCGAATGCTTTTGTTTATTAGTTATAAATATATTGGGAGTGATGGGCGAGGGGGTAAGGGGGGGGAAGAAATGCTGTTTGACTGTCAAGAATCATCCAATGGGGTAACAGAGAATCTGTTCGCTATCCGATTGGTGTGGGAACAGCGTGCTGTCCGAGGATGGGCGTATTGGGCGACCAATAGCGGGAGCGTGGGGGAGGGGGCAGGGCTGGTTTGGCGCTCATGTGATGAAACCTCCAGGAATACGCCCAACCAGAGTTGGTGACCCGAATAACAGGGAGATGAATCACCGGGCCCCAATGTGCCTTTGGCTGGCACATGGTAGATTGGCCACAGCGACTGCCGGGAGGGAGAGGAGGCGGGAAGATCATTAACAATCGTATTTTGAAAGGAATAAGTGACTCATCCTCTTCTGAATCAGCCACTGTGTGCTTCATCCCACCTTAAACCAAAGGAGAATGTTCCGTTAGTCGGGAAGCTAAACATTTTGGGAATTGTAAAATATATCAAATACCTTGAGCATCGGTTTCTAGCCGGTTATCTTTACGGCTGTCGTCATGCACTATGCTGGCATAAGTACAGAAATCGGACTCGGGCTGAGCTGTAACACAAACAGTATCCTCTCTCAATGGCACTAAACTTCCGAACTTCTTTACCCGAATCTTACAGCACAACAGCAACTTGCATTTACAGTGCACCTTTAAGGTAGTAAAACTTCCCAAGGTGCTTCACAGGAGTGTAACCAGACATACATTTGACACCGAGTCACATATAGAAACATAGAAATTTACAGCGCAGAAGGAGGCCAGTTTGGCCCATCGTGTCCGCGCCGGCTGACAAAGCCACACGGCCCTTGGTCAGCAGCCCTGAAGGTTACATATAAATCTATGAACAATGAACAATGGCGGTAAGGTAAAGAGCACCCAGCCCAACCAGTCCACCTCACACAAATGCAACACCCCTTACACCGAAACATTCTGCACTCCACCCCACCTGGAGCCATGTTAGGTCAGCTGACCAAACGCTGGCCAAAGAGGTAGGATTTAAGGAGCGTCTTAAAGGTGAGAGAGGTGGAGAGGTTTAGGAAGGAAATTCCAGAGCTTAGGGCCCAGAAAGCTGCAGGCACGGCCCCCAAGGGTGGGATGAAAGAAGTGGGGGATGCACAAGAGGCCAGAGTTGGAGGAGGTTACATAGATAGGGAGGAACGAGGCTATGGAGGGATTTGAAAACAAGGATGAGAATTTTTAAATCGAGGTATCGCTGGACCGCGAGCCAATGTAGGCCAGCGAGCACAAGGATGATGGGTGAGCGGGACTTAGTGCAAGTTAGGACACGGGCAACAGAGTTTTGGATGAGCTGAAGTGTATTAGGGGGGTAGATGGGAGGTCGGCTTTCTTAATATAGATTTTTCTAAGGCTCCCTGTACTTCACTTACAAAAGATAATTTCGGAAACCGTTTTGTTTGAGGGATGGAAAATGAAGCGATCAGAAGAAAGTTGTTGACAACTCCTAACTTGACTTTTCATTTAGCTTGTCAGACAGCTATGTCAATGGACATGGTCGAGTAATATTCCCGAGAATTTTATACCATTTCCGGTCGTCAGACAACCGAGGTGAGTTTTACATTTAACTGCAGGTTAAAAGTAAAAGGCCTTAAGGTCTCAGAAACTGGCCATGGTAATAATACATTGAAATCATGCTATCGGTGCCTGGGACAACACATTGCTCAAAGTTGTCCACAGTTGAAGGCAGAGTGTTTCATAGAAACATAGAAACATAGAAATTAGGTGCAGGAGCAGGCCATTCAGCCCTTCGAGCCTGCACCACCATTCAATAAGATCATGGCTGATCATTCAACCTCAGTACCCCATTCCTGCTTTCTCGCCATATCTCTTGATCCCTTTGGCCATAAGGGCCATATCTAACTCCCTTTTGAATATATCTAACGAACTGGCCTCAACAACTTTCTGCGGCAGAGAATTCCACAGGTTAACCACTCTCTGAGTGAAGAAGTTTCTCCTCATCTTGGTCCTAAATGGCTTACCTCTTATTCTTAGACTGTGGCCCCTGGTTCTGGAACTCCCCAGCAACGGGAACAATTTTCCTGCATCTAACCTGTCCAATCCCGTCAGAATTTTCTATGTTTCAATGAGATCCCCTCTCATTCTTCTAAACTCCAGTGGATACAAGCCCAGTTGATCCAGTTTCTTCTCATATGTCAGTCCTGCCATCCCGGGAATCAATCTGGTGAACCTTCGCTGTACTCCCTCAATAGCAAGAACGTCCTTCCTCAGATTAGGAGAACAAAACTCAACACAATATTCCAGGTGTGGCCTCACCAAGGCTCCGTACAACTGCAGTAAGACCTGCCTGCTCCTGTACTCAAATCCTCTAGCTATGAAGGCCAACATGCCATTTGCCTTCTTCACCGCCTGCTGTACCTGCATGCCAAACTTCAATGACTGATGTACTATGACACCCAGGTCTCGCTGCACCTCCCCTTTTCGTAATCTGTCACTATTCAGATAATATTCTGTCTTCCTGTTTTTGCCACCAAAGTGGATAACCTCACATTTATCAACATTATACTGCACCTGCCATGCATTTGCCTACTCAGCTAACCTGTCCAAGTCACCCTGCAGCCTCTTAGCATCCTCTTCACAGATGACACCACCACCCAGCTTAGTGTCATCTGCAAACTTGGAGATATTACATTCAATTCCTTCATCCAAATCATTTGATGTATATTGTAAATAGCTAGGGTCCCAGCACTGAACCCTGCAGCACCCCACTGGTCACTGCCTGCCATTCTGAAAAGGACCCGTTTATTCCGACTCTCTGCTTCCTGTCTGCTAACCAGTTCTCTATCCACGTCAGTACATTGCCCCCAATACCACGTGCTTTGATTTTGCACACCAATCTCTTGTGCGGGACCTTGTCAAAAGCCTTTTGAAAGTCCAAATACACCACATCCACTGGTACTTCCTTGTCCACTCTACAATTTACATTCTCAAAAAATTCTAGGAGATTTGTCAAGCATCATTTCCCTTTCATAAATCCATGCTGACTTGGACCGATCCTGTCACTGCTTTCCAAATGCGCTGCTATTTCATCTTTAATAATTGTTTCCAACATTTTCCCCACCACCGATGTCAGGCTAGCCGGTCTATAATTCCCTGTTTTCTCTCCCTCCTATTTTACATTAGCTACCCTCCAGTCCATAAGAACTGATCCAGAGCCAATAGAATGTTGGAAAATGATCACCAATGCATCCACTATTTCTAGGGCCACTTCCTTAAGTACTCTGGGGTGCAGCCTATCAGGCCCTGGGGATTTATCAGCCTTCAATCCCATCAATTTCCCTAACACAATTTCCTGATTAATAAGGATTTCCTTCAGTTCCTCCTTTTCGCTAGACCCTTGAACCCCTAGTATTTCCGGAAGGTTATTTATGTCTTCCTTAGTGAAGACAGATCCAAAGTATTTGTTCAATTGGTCTGTCATTTCTTTGTTCCCCACTATAAATTCACCTGATTCTGACTGCAAAGGACCTACATTGGTCTTAACTAATCTTTTTCTCTTCACATATCTATAGAAGCTTTTGCAGTCAGCTTTTATGTTCCCTGCAAGCTTCCTCTTATATTCTATTTTCCACTCCTAATTAAACCCTTTGTCCTCTACTGAATTCTAAATTTCTCCCAGTCCTTAGGTTTGCTGCTTTTTCTGGCCAATTTATATGCCTCTTCCTTGGATTTAACACTATCCTTAATTTTCCTTGTTAGCCACGGTTGAGCTCCCTTCCCCATTTTATTTTTATTCCAGACAGGGATGTACAATTGTTGAAGTTCATCCATGTAATCTATAAATGTCTGCCATTGCCTATCCACTGTTAACCCTTTAAGCATCATTTTCCAGTCTATCGTAGCCAATTCACGTCTCATACCATCGAAGTTACCTTTCCTGAAGTTCAGGACCCTAATCTCTGAATTAACACTGTCACTCTCCATCTTAATAAAGAATTCTACCATATTATGGTCACTCTTCCCCAGGGGGTCTCGCACAACAAGATTGCTATTAGTCCTCTCTCATTACACAACACCCAGTCTAGGATGGCCAGCTCTCTAGTTGGTTCCTCGACATATTGGTCCAGAAAGCCGTCCCTAATACACTCCAGGAAATCCTCCTCCACCGCATTGCTACCAGCTTGGTTAGCACAATCTATATGTAGATTAAAGTCGCCCATGATAACTGCTGTACCTTTATTGCATGCATCCCTAATTTCCTGTTTGTTGTCATCCCCAACCTCACTGCTACTGTTTGGTGGTCTGTACACAACTCCCACTAACGTTTTCTGCCCTTTGGTATTCCGCAGCACTACCCATACAGATTCCACATCATCCCAGCTAATGTCCTTTTTTACTATTGTGTTAATTTCCTCTTTAACCAGCAATGCTACCCCACCTCCTTTTCCTTTCTGTCTATCCTTCCGGAATGTTGAATACCCCTGAATGTTGAGTTCCAAGCCTTGGTCACCCTGGAGCCATGTCTCCCTAATCCCAATTATATCATAATCGTTAATAGCTGCCTGCGCAGTTCATTCATCCACCTTATTACGAATACGCTTCGCATTGAGGCACAGAGCCTTCAGGCTTGTCTTTTTAGCACTCTTTGTCCCTTTAGAATTTTGCTGTAATGTGGCCCTTTTTGATTTTTGCCTTGGGTTTCTCTGCCCTCCACTTTTACTATTCTCCTTTCTATCTTTTGCTTCTGCCCCCATTTTATTTCCCTCTGTCTCCCTGCATAGGTTCCCATCCCCCTGCCATATTAGTTTAACCCCTCCCCAACAGCAGTTGCAAACACTCCCCCTAGGACATTGGTTCCGGTCCTGCCCAATTGGAGACCGTCCGGTTTGTACTGGTCCCACCTCCCTCAGAACCGGTTCCAATGTCCCAGGAATTTGAAACCGTCCCTCTTGCACCACTCCTCAAGCCACGTATTCATCTTTCCTGCAATTCCTATTTTGACTAGCACGTGGCACTGGTAGCAATCCTGAGATTACTACCTTTGAGGTCCTACTTTTAAATTTAACTGCTAGTTCCCTAAATTCAGCTTGTAGGACCTCATCCCGCTTTTAACCGATTGGAGAAATCCCAAGATAGAGCTGCGAGGCAACTCGGGAGAGAACATTCCTGTGGTAGGTCGTGTCACCGTACCGGTGAAATACAAGGATCAATTTCAGAGCTTGCCTCTCTTAGTAGTGGCAGGAGACAAGCCCGCCTTACTAGGAAGACATTAGTTGGGATCACTGAAGCTGGATTGGAGTGAGAATTTTTGTGTTGAAACGAGATTTGCATCGAAGGATAATGTCACCAAGAAGTATCCAAAGGTGTTCTGTGAAACAGGCAGTCCGATCCAAGGCTTCAAGGTGAGTGTCAGGGTACAGAAGGATGCTAGACCAGTTTACTGCAAGCCATGTCCTGTACCATATGCACTCAAGGAGAAAGTTGAGCAAGAATTCAAAAGATAAGAGACTGAGAACAACAAAGATAGATCTATGTTATTGGGCTACTAATATTGTTGTACCCAAGTCCGATGGCAAGGTAAGGTTGTGTGGTGATTATAAAGTAACTGTAAACCAGGTTCTAGAGGGTAATCTCCCCAATATGTTGCCAAATGTAGATTTGTTCACAACGCTGACAGGTGGTCAGATCTCCTCAAAGTTGGATCTTACAAATGCTTACTTACAACTTGAACTAGATGAGGAATCTAAGTCATGCTTGTTATGTCTTCAGATGCTCTAATAATGACTCCACAAGACAATGTGTTGTGCTTGAATTATAGTGATCTTAGTCCATTTAATGTTACTCCAGAGTGAGGATCACACATGGTGGCCTGTCTTTTATACTAGGCCTGGCACACCTGTACAGGTAAACTACAAGTCTCCCACTGCAGTGCCCTTTGGTGGCACACCTTGTAATAGTACAAGCAGTAACCATGTAGGATACTTGACATCACTCTCCCTCAAGTCTTTAGTGCAAATCGCCTTTGCATTGACGGTGCTCTGGACTTAGCTCTATCTGGTTGACCCTTGGAGGGTTGTTTCCATCTTGGGTGAGTAGGTGGTGTTTCGTTGGCAGTAGAGTTGCTGGTGGTTTCTGTTTGTGTTTCCATGACCACTCCATTCTCTTTCCCCCCCCCCCCCCCGCCCCCACCCCACACATACAGATTGTGCCGTTGGCTCATTACATTCATATACATTCAAGTCCAAAAAAAAGTTTGCATTTACAATATTGCATTCGTGGTACCGTGGTGAGGTGAGTACATTGGAATGGTGAGGTACATGCTTGGAATATACTTGGGAGTCAGTGCTGGGGTCAGCACCGGTGCATGAGGACAAACTAGTGCCAGAACTGCTGGATGGTGTCCAGGTAGTCTGGTGGCAATGCGGTGCCCAGTGCTGGCAGTGGGAGCCCAGTTGGCTCAAGTTGCCTGCTCTCGGGACTTTTGCTGTTGCTTCTAGCATCAGGCAGGTTCGCAGATGCCTGTGACCTTCCTCTCCTTTCCTTGCACCCCAGGTCGTTGCTGCTCCCTGAGGAGCAGTCGTCTGGCAGTGCACAGGGAACTGCTGACTCGCTTGCCTGTGCGTTGTTTGGTTTGGGATCCTAGCTGGTCCCAGTCCCATTTGGGAGAACCGTTGTGGGTGACCCTTCGTTCCCGGGTGTAGCCTTGGTGGCGATGGGGTCTGGGGGCTGCACCTTAGGGCAGTTTGCTCTTTCAGGCTCGTGGCGGTTGGTGCCATCGGGTGCCTGAGAGGTGGAGTCGATTGGGGGCAGGATATCGATATCTGCAGCTGATATGTATTAGCTGCTTGTGGCCACACTCTGTAGTGCATCATTCTGGTCCCAGGGACGCAAACTACAGCATTGTACATCACTGGACCTGTGTGCTCCCGATAGGTGTTTGCCCGCTTCATTGATTGTATACAGTTAAAATCCTACATCACACAACGTTTCATTACTTATTGTAAATGACCTGTAGCTCCGATCGCCATCGCGCAACTTTTCCTTGCTTATTGCATGTACACAACTTTGATCATCAATACACATTTTACATCTAACTCACAGTTGCTCTTACATTATTTGAAAATGTGGAATTGTCCCTTTAAGTGTGGTGGATTGCAGGCCTCCTTTAAGAGAGCCTTGCTATCTTTACCCCAATCCCCTTCTCCGTTTGGTGCCACGTGTTGCTCCATCAGCGCTGCACCTCGTGGTCTGGCCGCCGCCATCTTTTTCTTCAGTGCCTCACCTCGTGATTTGGGCGCCATCTTTCTTCCCTCCACGATGTTGACTGCGGTGATCCTCTTCTCCCTGGGTTCTGCCACCGAAGCTGGGAAGCCGTCTCTGGATCTGATTTTCTTCCTCCGGAGTCCTGCCACTGGAGCCTGGAAAGTGCGTTCGGGTCGTCCCAGCTGGATCATCTCCACACAGTCGTGCTGAGCAGTCTGTGCCTCGGGTGCTGTGCTGGTCTGCTCTCTGGTGCCGGGTCCACCCTCAGATGAGGGCTTGCTTTGCCTCTGAGCGCAGGGGACATCGATTGCTGAAGGGATGAAATCTTCCCAACTCCAGTGGATCTTCTCCATCCACCTTCTTCCGAGTAGCGTTGGTCCATCACCTGCAACAATCCACAGGGGTAACTTGTGCACCGCGCCATCATGGAGTACCTTTACATCCGCACTATCAATGACTGGGATAAGTTCATTGATGTAGGTGCGCAGCTTTGCCTGAACCGGGACCAACTTGGAGTCGTTCAGCCCGATTGAGAGGCTATGGACAAAGGCTTCTTGATTCATTACTGACTGACTCATCCCCGTGTCCACTTCCATGAGACTGGAACGCCATTTATCTCGACTTCTATCCTCAACGGAGAACATTCGGTGGTGCAGATAAACATGCCATATACCTCATCGTGGGGCTGAGCTGCCTCTCTGACTATTGCTTCATAATCCTGCTGGATTCATGGCCATCTGCAGACTCTTCATCAACACAGTGAGTCAGATTTCTTTTACACATTTGCTGGAGGTGGCCCTTTGTGCTGCAGCCTTTACACACCTAGTCCTTAAAATGGCACTGGTGAGTCCTGTGATTCCCTCCACAATGCCTGCATGGTGCTACTCGATTAGCCCCCCTTGGCAGACTCTGAGTTAAGGGACTTGGGGGCCTGTTCTCTCTCCCCTGAGAAGATTCACGTTCTCCAGTCCAGCCTCTAAAAGGCGCCACTCTGTGCACAGTACTTGCCAGGTTTGAGTCCTGAGATGAGTCAGCCGCATAGAGCCGCGGTCATGAATGCTTGGCTCACGGAGATGGTCTTCTGCAGTATGACTGTGGTATCCGCAGATAGTAACTTATGAAGAAGGCCTTCCTGGCCGATTCCGATGAAAAAGATATCCCGCAGTGCTTCGGTGAGGTGGTCGCCGAAATCACACGGTGCCACCAGCCCTGAGGTCTACAACATATTTCGTGATTTCCTGGCCTTCGGGCCGTTGGTGTGTATAAAACCGGTGTCTGAGGTGAGGATGCTCTCTTTGGGCATGAGTTGTTCTTGGATCAGCATTACAAGCTCCTCGAACGTCTTGGTTGTTGTTTTCGCTGGTGCCAGCAAGTCCCTGACTAGGCCATAGACGGTGGGCCCACAACTGGTTAGCAGGATAGCTCTGCACTTATCAGCCAGTGTGGCCGGATTGTCGCCTGCCAGGTCGTTTGCTGTGAAGAAATAGTCGAGTCTCTCCACAAAGGCTTCCCAATCATCACCATCGGCGAACTGCTACAACGTACCAAAGTTAGCCATTTTCGCATGAAGGTCCGTAATCTCATCGCCAATTGTTATGTCCTCAGATGTTCTAATAATGATTCCACGAGACAATGTGTTGTACTTGAACTGTAGTGACCTTAGTCCATTTGATGTAACTCCAGAGTGAGGATCACACCTGGTGGCCTGCTTTTATACTAGGCCTAGCACACCTGTACAAGTAACCGACAAGTCTCCCATTGCAGTGCCCACTGGTGGCACACTTTGTAATAGTACAAGCAGTAACCATGTAGGATACATGACAATGCTTGACTATAAATACTCAACTAGGCCTATATCAATTTACTAGGCTACTATTTGAAGTTTCTTCTGACCCTGCCATATTTCAAGGGGTGATGAACCAGATTTTGCAAGGCATTGAAGGGGTAGTAGGTTATTTAGATGACATATTCATTTCAGCAACAAACAGACAAATTTATAATATATTGAATGAAGTCCTCAAACGTCTAGAGAAGCACAGAGTACGAGTGACTGCTCGCAAGTTTGAGTTATTTCAAAACTCAGTGGAGTACTTAGGGTACAGAGTAGACAAAGATGGTTTACATCCAACCAAGGGAAAGCTGGATGCAATCAGAAATGCACCCACTCCCAAGAATGTCACTGAACTTCGATCTTTGAACTTCGATCTTTGAACTTCGATTTTTGGGTCTTTTCAACTATTATGGGAAGTTCCTACCAAATTTGGCTACAGTGCTACATCCACTGAATGAACTGTTGAAAAAACAGGTCCATTGGAAGTGGTCAGAAGAATGCGATGCAGCATTCAAGGAGTGTAAAAGCCAGTACAAGTTGTAAAACGTGCCCTCATCAAACAGATGTTGGATCCAAATCCAAAGAAATGACAGTTGTCATTGGACAAATTGGCTAATTTTCTAATTACGTATCGTAATACTCCTCATACAACTACTAGTAGAACATCAGCAGGGTTGTTTCTCAAATGACAGCCAAGAACCAGATTCTCGTTGTTAAAACCAAACTTGGCACAGTCCATAGAAGAGAAACAATTAAGAAAGAAAGAGAATCATGAAAGAGGTAGAGTAAAAGAGAGAAGTGTGAAATTAAATCAGAAGGTGAGAGTGAAGAACCATCACCATAAATGGTTAAAATTGTTGCCAGGAAAAGTGGTGAAGATCCGTGGTCCTCGCACATATTTAGTCAAGTTGTTTGATCATGTTTGATCAGGTTAGGTTTGTTCACATTGATCATCTTTTACCTACAGATGTGGAAGGAGTTGAAGGTTGGAATGATTTGATTATTTCTGAGCATCAGATAGTCTCATTACAAGTACAGTACCAGTAGCATATCCTACATCAGATGTACTGGAAACAAATCCAAGAGAAAGTCAGAATGTAAGTCTGAGTCCAAGTCAGGCAGACAAACAGTCTGAAGTTGTAGAGAGTTCAAATGTAGATCAAGGGCATCCCTTGGAGGAAAACTTTCCTCAGGAACAGCCTAGAATAAGTCTAAATTCGACACCATGTTTGGAAAGTTCTGTTTGAGAGCGAAGGTGTCCTCTTCGAAACAGAAAACAAGTGGTTAAGTTTGATTTGTAAATATGGCAAAATAAGTCCATATCATTTGTTATGTATAACCATGCAAGTTATGTATGATGATTGTTTGTTATAATTACACTTCTCCCTCCTTACTGAAGAAGTAATATATATATATAGCTCCACCCAGTGGACTACTGTGGTAATGCAGCCATTGCAGTTTACCACAATAAAGAGGGAACTGGTTCCTGAAGTTATCAGCCATCTTAGAGCCTGTGTGTTTGTTAGGTTGTACCAAAAATATAACAGGTTCGATAGTAACTTTCAAAAGGGAATTGAAGAAATACTTAAAGGGAAAAAATGTACAGAGCTATGGGGAAAAAGCAGGGGAGAGGAACTAACTTGGACAGCTCTTTCAAAGAGCCAGCACAGGCACGATGGGACAAATGGTCCCCTGTGCTGTATCATTCTCTGATTCAAACAGGAAGCAGAAATATCTGATCTTGCTAACAAACAGGAAGGCATTCTGGCAGAGACAAGTGTAATGAAAGAGTGTGAACCGTTGCCTGCACCCTTCCGACAATGGAACAGGATATCGGTGAGCTCGGAGCCCGAGAATTCTTCACGTTTAGCAAGCTGTTCGATAACTGAAACAAAATTAAACTTGACCAAAGGGTCTCAAACTGAAACTTGCTGACGAGTGAATTGTGCAAGTCGCCAACACAACCAATCAAATGTGTTTGTCACAAATTAACAGGTCAAAATGTATCACTTCGAGAGAACAGCAGAAACATCGGAACCCAGTCGAGTGTCCATGTGCGGTCAACGGCTGAATTATAGCTTGTATTAGAATAGAATCTGATCAGCTCTTCTTAACTGTCTATTGATGCAGTTTCAAATTAAGTTCGCATGGACTTCTGACTCTTAGGCAGTCCCTTGGAGTGATGGACAGCTTCATTATCTGAGCAGTTATTTAAAAGGGACGATATTACAAAATGCTGAGGTACAGAGGGCTCTGGGGGTCCTTGTACATGAAACACAAAACAAAGTAATATGTTGGACTGATGTCTCATGCGTTAATTAAATCCGTCATCCAAAGTCCCTTTCCCAGAAAGCTCACATTCTGATTTGCAGCCGACTCCTGTGAGGAAATTGGCCTTTAAGAAACTAATCAAAAAATTCAATCAAGTTTGTCAGAGACAGTTTGCGTTTAACAAATCCGTGCTGGTTTTCATTCCTTAGCCCATACTTTTCCACATGCCAATTAACTTTGTCCTGGATTAATATCTCAGTTTCCCCACCACCGACAGTAGGCTGCCTGGCCTGCAGTTGCTATGTTTATCCCTCTCCCATTTATTTGAACAGGATATGGATCAAAGGCGGGTAAATGGAGCAGAGGTACAGACCAGCCTAAGTGAAAGGCAGAGCAGGCCCGAGGGACTGAATGGGCTCCTCCTGCTCCTATGTTCCTCCAACCGCAACCCCAGGCTGGCCCAATGGCTGGGTGTAAGAAAGCCTCGCCTCAACTTACAACCCGGCCAACTGGTAGCACGCCCCAGGTGCCCTATACATTGACCGCATTTAAGGGGACAGCAATTAGTCAAAAGACCACCAACGTTCATTTTGTCACAACTCAGATGTGGAACATTTAAAGGGTGCCCAACTCGCCACAGCAGAGAGAGAAGCTTGTTTACAGGAATATCAAACCCTCAGAGAAACAACGCTTATAGAAGAGTCCTGATGTGCTTCTGGCAGCTAATGGGCCAGTGTAGCGGGAGCTTTACTCTGTATCTAACCCCGTGCTCTACCTGTCCTGGGAGTGTTTGATGGGACAGTGTAGAGGGAGCTTTACTCTGTATCTAACCCGTGCTCTACCTGTCCTGGGAGTGTTTGATGGGATAGCGTAGAGGGAGCTTTACTCTGTATCTAACCCGTGCTGTACCTGCCCTGGGAGTGTTTGATGAGATAGTGTAGTGGGAGCTTTACTCTGTATCTAACCCCCTGTACCTGCCCTGGGAGTGTTTGATGGGACTGTGTAGAGGGAGCTTTACTCTGTATCTAACCCGTGCTATATCTGCCCTGGGAGTGTTTGATGGGACGGTGTAGAGGGAGCTTTATTCTGTATCTAACCCGTGGTGTACCTGCCCTGGGAGTGTTTGATGGGACAGTGTAGAGGGAGCTTTACTCTGTATCTAACCCGTGCTGTAACTGCCCTGGGAGTGTTTGATGGGACGGTGTAGAGGGAGCTTTATTCTGTATCTAACCCGTGCTGTACCTGCCCTGGGAGTGTTTGATGGGACAGTGTAGAGGGAGCTTTACTCTGTATCTAACCCGTGGTGTATCTGCCCTGGGAGTGTTTGATGGGACAGTGTAGAGGGAGCTTTACTCTGTATCTAACCCCCTGTACCTGCCCTGGGAGTGTTTGATGGGACAGTGTAGAGGGAGCTTTACTCTGTATCCAACCCCCTGTACCTGCCCTGGGAGTGTTTGATGGGACAGTGTAGAGGGAGCTTTACTCTGTATCCAACCCCCTGTACCTGCCCTGGGAGTGTTTGATGGGACAGTGTAGAGGGAGCTTTACTCTGTATCCAACCCCCTGTACCTGCCCTGGGAGTGTTTGATGGGACAGTGTAGAGGGAGCTTTACTCTGTATCCAACCCCCTGTACCTGCCCTGGGAGTGTTTGATGGGACAGTGTAGAGGGAGCTTTACTCTGTATCCAACCCCCTGTACCTGCCCTGGGAGTGTTTGATGGGACAGTGTAGAGGGAGCTTTACTCTGTATCTAACCCCCTGTACCTGCCCTGGGAGTGTTTGATGCAGAAATGGGAAAGCGTTCCATTCCCATTGACAAAACTTCACCCCAACTCTGATCTAATTGGAGCATTGTGGCTTTTCCGTTTCCCGTCATTGTGCTGTCAGGACATAGGGCGTGATGCTGGCTGGGAACCATATTGTGAAACAACTACTTGTGGCGAGTCCATGGTCACTCGAAGCTGGCCTGGGAACTCTCTGTTGGATGACTTCCTGATGGTGAAGCCTGGGGATTGGAAAAGTCGCCCATTGCAGCATCTAACACTCCCTGGTCAGGTTACAGGACCCAGCGATCAATCAACTCTCAAGGACGTGGGGAGTGGAGAGATTTGGAACAAATTGTTTTATATATGAAAGGAGACTTTCACTCACGGTCCTCTGAAGCACTGAGTGTGAGTCTCTTGCCACCTGTAATCTGTGTTGGTTGGGGCACGCAGTCCAGTCTGAATACACAATAGATAAGAGCTCTAACCCGTTAAGTTGCAGACGTTTACCTTTCCCGTTGCTGTGATGCTCTATTTCGGCGTAGGTACAGGAATTGTCTTCCACTGTAACACAAGCAGCAACAAGGTGTGAAATGGTACCAGACAGCCTCACTACAGCCTTGGTCCAATCATGGACAAAGAGGCAAATTCCAGAGATGAGGTTAGAATGACTGCCCTCGACATAAAGGCAGCATTTGACCGAGTGTGGCATCAAGGAGCCCGAGTAAAACTGAAGTCAATGGGAATCAGGGGGAAAACTCTCCACTGTCTGGAGTCATACCTTGCACAAAGGAAGATGGTTGTGGTGGTTGGAGGTCAATCAGCACAGCCCCAGGACATCGCAGCTGGAGTTCCTCAGGGCAGTGTCCTCGGCCCAACCATCATCAGTTGCTTCATCATCTTCTCTCCAGGGTGTTTAAAGGGGAACCAGTGGAAGTGGTGTATTTGGACTTCCAGAATGCATTTGACAAGGTGCCACATTAAAGGCTACTGCACAAGATAAAAGTTCACGGGGTTGGGGGTAATATATTAGCATGGATAGAGGATTGGCTAACTAACAGAGAACAGAGAGTTGGGATAAATGGTTCATTCTCTGGTTGGCAACCAGTAACTAGTGGGGTGTCGCAGGGATCAGTGCTGGGACCCCAACTATTTACAATCTATATTAACGACTTGGAAGGAGGAACTGAGTGTAATGTAGCCAAGTTTGCTGATGATACAAATATGGGAGGAAAAGCAATGTGTGAGGAGAACACAAAAAATCTGCAAAAGGATATCGACAGGCTGAGTGGGCAAAAATTTTGCAGAAGGAGTATAATGTTGGAAAGTGTGAGGTCATGCATTTTGGCAGAACAAAATCAAAGAGCAAGTTATTATTTAAATGGAGAAAGATTGCCAAGTGCCACAGGAGTTAGATGTAGTCCTTACTACTCGGGGGATCAAGGGGTATGGCAAGAAAGCAGGAATGGGATACTGAAGGTGCATGTTCAGCCATGAACTCATTGAATGGCGGTGCAGGCTCGAAGGGCCGAATGGCCTACTCCTGCACCTATTTTCTATGTTTCTATGTTTCTACAGTGGGACCTGGGGGTACTTGTGCATGAAACACAAAAGGATAGTATGCAGGTACAGCAAGTGATCAGGAAGGCCAATGATATCGTGGCCATTATTGCAAAAGGGATGGAGTATAATAGCAGTGAAGTCTTACTACAGCTATATAAGGTATTGGTGAGGCCACACCTGGAACACTGCGTGCAGTTTTGGTTTCCATATTTACGAAAGGATATACTTGCTTTGGAGGCAGTTCAGAGAAGGTTCACTAGGTTGATTCCGGAGATGAGGGGGTTTACTTATGAGGAAAGGTTGAGTAGGTTGGGTCTCTACGCACTGGATTCAGAAGAATGAGAGGTGATCTTATCGAAACGTATAAGATCATGAGGGGGCTTGACAAGTTGGATGCAGAGAGGATGTTTCCACTGATGAGGAAGATTAGAACTAGAGGGCACGATCTTAGAAATAAGGGGACGCCCATTTAAAACTGAGATGAGGAGAAATTTCTTATCAAAGGGTTGTAAATCTGTGGAATTCGCTGCCTCAGAGAGCTGTGGAAGCTGGGACATTGAATAAATTTAAGACAGAAATAGACAGTTTCTTAAATGATAAGGGGTTATGGGGAGCGGGCGGGGAAGTGGAGCTGAGTCCATGATCAGATCAGCCATGATCTTATTGAATGGCGGAGCAGGCTCGAGGGGCCGTATGCCTACTCGTGTTCCTATTTCTTATGTTCTTATTTTCTTTTCAGGTCTGAAGTGGGGATGTTCGCTGATGATTGCAGTGTTCTGTGCCATTCATATAATATAAGAACATAAGAAATAGGAGCAAGAGTAGCTCGAACCTGCTCCGCCATTCAATAAGATCATGGCTGATCTGATCTTGGCCTCAACTCCACTTCCCTGCCCGCTGCCCATAACTCTTCACTCCCTTATTGTTCAAAAATCGACCTTTCCTTTAATATATTCGATGACCCAGCCTCCAGAGCTCTCTGGGATAGAGAATTCCAAAGATTCATGACCCTCTGAGAGAAGAAATTCCTCCTCATTTCTGTTTTAAATGGGTGACCCCTTATTCTGAAACTATGCCCCCTAGTTCTAGGTTACCCCACAAGGGGAAACATCCTCTCTGCATCTACCCTGTCAAATCCCCTCATTATCTTATACATTTCAATAAGATCACCTCTCATTCTTCTAAACTCCAATGAGTATAGGCCCAACCTCCTCCACTTTCTTCATAAGACAACAACTTCATCTCAGGAATCAACCTCGTGAACCTCTGAACTGCCTCGAATGCAAGTATATCCCTCCTTAAATAAGGAGACTAAAACTATACGCAGTACTCCAGGTGTGGCCTCACCAATACCCTGTACAGTTGTCGCAGACTTAACTACTTTTATACTCCATCCCCCTTCCAATAAAGTCTTCTCAAGGGCAATTAGAGATGGCCAATAAATGCTGGCCTTACTGGCGATGTCCACATCCCATGAACCAATCATGAAAAACACTCCAGCATATTTATCCTTGGGTATCAGCCGTGGCTCAGTTGGTAGCACTCTTGCCTCTGAGTCAGGAGGTCGTGGTTTCGAGTCTCACTCCAGAGACTTGAGCACAAAGTTCTAGGCTGACACTTCACTGCAGTACTGAGCGAGCGCTGCACTGTGGGAGGTGTGTCCTTTGGATGAGATGTAAAACCGAAGCTCCGTCTGCCCTCTCAGCTGGATGCAAAAGGTCCCACGGCACTATTTTGAAGAAGAGCTGGGGAGTTATCGCTGGCCAATATTTATCCCTCAAACAATATTACTAAAAAACAGATTAACTGGTCACTATCACATTGCTGTCTGTGGGAGCTTGCTCTGGCAACGTTGGCTGCAGCATTTCCTACATTACAACAGTGACTACACTCCAAAAAAGTACTTCATTGGCTGTAAATCACTTTGGAACGTGCTGAGATTGTGGAAGGTGCAGTGTTTTGTTTTTACATGCGCCTGCCTCTCCACAGCAGAGTGCCCAGCCATGCACTGCCTGAGCATCAAACACTTGGTGACAGCAGAGTTTGGGACAAGCACACCGCAATCTCACCGGGGTCACTGCTTGCCGTTTGATACAACTGAGTGGCTCGCTAGGCTGCTTTAGAGGGCATTGAAGAGAGTCAGCCACATTGAAGTTGGACTGGAGTCACATATCGGCCAGACCGTCAGGGCATGGCAGCTTTCCTTCACTAAAGGACGTTAGTGAATAAGTGCGGTTTTGACGTCAGTCCCACCGCTTCACGGGCACTTTTACCAATACCAGATTTTTATTTCCGGGCTTCTTTATTAACAGATTTCATATTCTCTCATTACTGTGGTGGAATGTGAACTTCTGTTTTATGGATTATCATTCCAGGTCCCTGGATTCGATGCAGTAATAAATACAGGTCTGTGACATATCTGAAATATGTCTTTTTTAATATCATAAAATGTTTTTTGTTCTTTAAATAAGCACACACAATGTATTTAGGCACATTTAGCCCCTAACTGCAATGTCGCCATGGTGACCCCTTAAAGGGACAGGACATTTTCATAGCCTCTGGTCTTGGTGTTGTGGGAAGCTCACCTGTGGAATCTGTAGAGACAGACTCTTTGATTTGTTCTGATTGCAGTAAAGACCCTTTTAATAGGGAATTAGAAAACTGATGGAAAGTGGGGTATTAAAGGGTGTGGGGAGTGAGGGGGAGAGTGGGATTAGACTGGGTGGGATATTAGGTATGGGGAGTGAGCAGGAGGGAGGGATTAGACTAGGTAGGATATTAAAGGGTACGGGGAGTGAGGCAAGAGTGGGATTAGACTGGGTGGGATATTAAAGGGTACGGGGAGTGAGCAGGAGGGAGGGATTAGACTGGGTGGGATATTAAAGGGTACGGGGAGTGAGGCAAGAGTGGGATTAGACAGGGTGGGATATTAAAGGGTATGGGGAGTGAGGGAGAGTGGGATTAGACTGGGTGGGATATTAAAGGGTATGGGGAGTGAGCAGAAGCGAGGGATTAGACTGGATGGGATATTAAAGTGTACGGGGAGTGAGGCAAGAGTGGGATTAGACTGGGTGGGATAGTAAAGGGTTATGGGGAGTGAGCAGGAGGGAGGGATTAGACTGGATGGGATATTAAAGGGTACGGGGAGTGAGGCAAGAGTGGGATTAGGCTGGGTGGGATATTAAAGGGTATGGGGAGTGAGGGAGAGTGGGATTAGACTGGGTGGGATATGGAAGGGTACGGGGAGTGAGGGGAGAGTGGGATTAGACTGGGTGGGATATTAAAGGATACAGGGAGAGAGCAGGAGAGTGGGATTAGACTGGTTGGGATATTAAAGGGTATGGGGAGTGAGGGGAGAGTGGGATTAGACTGGGTGGGATATTAAAGGATACAGGGAGAGAGCGGGAGAGTGGGATTAGACTGGGTGGGATAGTAAAAGGAATGGTGATATTTTTGTAAAACAATTAGTGCCTCCAATATCTTCGATTTTGGTGCATCCAAAAACCCTGTGAACCTTTTTAAGCACAGCGCAGTTTTGAAGGTTTCCCTCCAGGAGTGGTTCTTTACCCTGTCCCTGCAGAACCACTCTCACCCTCTGTAAAAACTGAAGTGAATCGAGGTGTAACATTTGGGCGACTCCACACGTGGGGTTCATAAACCTGTGGAAGGAAGGGAAGACTGAGGGGGAGGGGGAGCTCCCCAGCTCTCAGATCCTGAGGAAGAAAGCGTTAGAGCGGGAGATGGGCGATGAGCCTCGGTTTAATGCTGTTTTACTCCCCCCACCACCCCTCACTCCCTGCCAGTCCCCACTGGGGGCGACTGACAGCCAACTGATCTCTCCTCCCTACCCTGTGCAGAAGCTGCTGAGCTCTACATGCAGGCTGATCACGAATGAGAGCAGACACCTACGAGAGAGTTTCAGCTAGTAATTCAGCCGGGGATTCAGGTAATGGTCATAGTCTGTGAAACCATCCAGAGCCAGCGAATGCATGGAGCAATGTTCACCTTCACTGCCTGGGTAATAATCTAGTGAGTCAGATCACCCGGCCATGAGAGAACCCACCTGATTTTCATTCCCCTGATTTCAGTAGAATCAACAAGGGGGCCATCAGCCGGTCCAGGCAGCGGGCGGTCGAGGGGGTCGTTCAGTCAGACTGCCTGCCTCTCTTCCGTGCATACATCCGGTCCAGGGTGTCCTTGGAGATGGAGCACGCGGTGTCCACCGGTACGCTCGCGGCCTTCCGCGAGAGGTGGGCACCGGAGGGACTGGAGTGCATCATCACGCCCGGCAACCAAATTTTAATTTGATTTTATGTTTTTAAGTTAATTTGTTTTAATTGCCGGTGCTTTTAGTGTCCCCCTCCCCTTTTATAGGGGGCACTTGGAAAAAAATTTGATTCTGTGCCCAAAAAAAAAGACCAAAAAAATAAAAAAAGGGCCTTGTAAATGTTGGTGTTTCCCCCAGATCGGGGGGGGCACGGTTTAATGTTTTTTGTTTACTCCTAAAAGAGTTTCAGTAGAATCAAACTCGAACGGGTTCTTTTAAGGGGCAGTCAGTCCGTCCCATCAGTGATCACCCAGGCAGTGAAGGTGAGAGCCTACCCCTGAATATCTGTCCTGTATTTCCTATTTGTAGATACTCTTGCAGCTCTCCCTGGCACACTGAAAGGCATTTGATCAGTGAGTTCGAGTGCAGACGTTACCTGGTGCTGACAGCCGGCGGCAAGGATTGGTCCCAGCGATGCTGGATGGACCCGGGTCATCCCTAAACAAAACACGGAACAGAAATATTCAGAGAAAGCGAACGGCATAATCCAAGGTGACAGTAATGTGAGAAAGTATGTGTACATATCAACTTCCTGCTCACGTTATACAGCGAACAGATTTCCGAGGGCAATTAACAGCGTTAATCGATCGACCCCGACTAGAAAGAGCACATGTGCGGATGTGGGCTCAGGCTTACCACAGTTGAATAGCTTGACAATGCAGTCTAGGCTTACCACAGTTGAATAGCTTGCCAATGCACAGTCTGGGATTACCACAGTTGAATAGCTTGACAATGCACAGTGTGGGATTACCACAGTTGAATAGCTTGCCAATGCACAGTCTGGGATTACCACAGTTGAATAGCTTGCCAATGCACAGTCTGGGATTACCACAGTTGAATAGCTTGCCAATGCACAGTCTGGGATTACCACAGTTGAATAGCTTGACAATGCACAGTCTGGGATTACCACAGTTGAATAGCTTGCCAATGAACAGTTGAATAGCTTGTCAACGCACAGACTAACCCTGGAAAATGGTGGACGATCAGGGGGCCCTCTCCCCTCCCAATGGAAATTCAGCTCCTTGGGGGGGGGGGGGGGGGGGGGGTGGTCGGGGAAAATAATGGGATCCAAGACGATTAACATAAAGCAAGATACTTCCATATTATACTCATTCATTCCAAGTGAGCATTCAGCAAGCTTTCATTACATCTCAAAGTGCCCAAAGTATTAACAAGGAGCAAGACGGCCATTGCTCACTCGGTGAAGTGCGGGGTAATTTGTCGAAGGAAGCTTGCTGGTGGATCTGGAGTCAGGGATTTACAACCCGTCTGGCAACCGGCAATATTTACTCAGTAACAATGAACCTGTGATTCACCCCGGGGGCTATTTACATCACTTCCCCGCAGCGAGTGACCAGGGAGCAGCAGATAAACCATGTGAGCAGCTAAACATCGCCAGCATGCTGCACTCGACCTGTGAGCAAGGGGTGGTCAATGCAGCCCTGGAGCAGAGCAACTCGGTGACCCCGCATGTATTCATAGCCAACTATCCTACCTTTTTGTACATCTGGTGCACCCCATTAGCCACGAACACCCTGAAGAGATAAAACGATTAGTAAATATTTAGTTTAATAACTGAAATCCTCACCGGGTGCATTGGAAAGAGCAGGAAAAATATGGTAATCAATGCCACAGCCCATGTACACACTCCCCTATCACTGACTATGCCCACCCATTTAATCCCCTCCCACAGCCCATGTACACAGTCCCCTATCACTGACACTACCCACCCATTTAATCCCCTCCCACAGCCCATGTACACACTCCCCTATCACTGACACTACCCACCCATTTAATCCCCTCCCACAGACCATGTATACACTCCCCTATCACTGACACTACCCATCCATTTAATCCCCTCCCACAGCCCATGTACACACTCCCCTATCACTGACCCTACCCACCCATTTAATCCCCTCCCATAGCCCATGTACACACTCCCCTATCACTGACCCTGCCCACCCATTTAATCCCCTCCCACAGACCATGTACACACTCCCCTATCACAGACACTACCCACCCATTTAATCCCCTCCCACAGCCCATGTACACACTCCACTATCACTGACACTACCCACCTATTTAATCCCCTCCCACAGCCCATGTACACGCTCCCCTATCACTGACTACCCATCCATTTAATCCCCTCCCACAGCCCATGTACTCTCTACCTACCAATTTAATCTCCTTCCATAGCCAATGTACATATCATTCTAGGTACCAAAAGTGAATGTGAAAAACATAGCGCATTAGAATTCTATACAATGGAGTGGGTGTGAAATGCACGCTAATTCCTCCACATTGCCATTAGCGTGTCGATAATATTGTATTGACAACTGTAATATGTAGCCTCTATTAGTGGAAGTGTAACAGGCGAAACCATCCCCTTTCATCAATATATACACAAGGCAGAATTAGATTGGGAAACGTCTCAGGTTTTATATACGGTACCTAAATTCTCTTGCTGAAGACTGCCCAACATAGCCCAGTCCAATATCACTCAATGACCAAACCAGCAGCAGGAACCCCATCCAACACCGAGTGAAAAGCAATGTTACTCTTACTGCCACAGAAATCGATCCTCTACTACTTCTCTCTTAGTCTGTGCTTTTGTATTGTTCTTGCTCACTCCCCTTCCTCTGAAAACACTTGTTCATCTTTCATTGTTCAGTTCAGAAGAATCAGAGGATTATACCGCACAGAAGGAGGCCATTTGGCCCATCGTGCCTGTGCCGGCCCTTTGAAAGATCGATCCGATATTAGTCCCACTCTTCTGCTCTTTCCCCATAAACCTGTAAATGTTTTCTTTTCAAGTATTTATCCAATTCCCTTTCGAAAGTTATTATCGAATCTGCTCCCACCGTCTTTCAGGCAGCGCGTTCCGATCACAGCAACTTGCTGCGTAAAACAAATTCTCCTCAGGTCACCTCTGGCTCTTTTGTCAATTACCTTAAGTCTGTGCCCTCTGGTTAGCGACCCTTCTGCCAGTTCTAACAGTTTCTCCTTAGTCACTCTATCAAAACCCTTCATGATTTTGAAAGCCTCTGTTAAATCTCCCCTTAACCTCCCCTGCTCCAAGGAGAAAAACCCCAGCTTCTCCAATCTCTCCACATAACTGAAGAGCCGTATACCTGGAACCATTCTCCTAATTTTCCCAGAAAAGCCAACTTGTTTACATAGATCTTTTTCCAAGGTGTCATTCACGCACATGAACGTGTCTTAGGATGTTGCAACTGTCACCCTATGGGAACTTAGGCAAGATGACTGCTACACTGATAGCACTTACGATAAGACTCATTACACAATGTTCTTAGTCATGAGACTGTAAGGTTGTTGTTCTTACCCGAGGCCGTATGTCTCAACGTTGCGAAGGCTTTCCTTGTTTTATCAATGTCACTTGCCTTTAATCCGATGATGGGCACTGGATACACTTAAGCACCACAACAACAACAACTTCTAATTATATAGCGCCATCAATGTAATAAAACGTCCCAAGGTGCTTCACAGGAGCGTCATCAGAAAAAATTTGACGGAGCCATGTTAGGACAGGTGACCAAAAGCCTGGTCAAAGAGGTAGGTTTTAAGGAGTGTCTGAAAGGAGGAGAGAGGTAGCGAGGCGGAGAGGTTTAGGGAGGGAGTTCCAGAGCTTGGGGGCCTAGGCAGCTGGAGGCTGAGGCCAGAAATGGAGGAACGCAGATATCTTGGAAAGTTGGAGAGGTTACAGAGATAGGGAGGGGCGAGGCCACCGAGGGATCTGAACATAAGGATGAGAACTTTACATTTTCAAGATCATCGGGATCCACATTATTGGACTTGGGAGTTTGAGGCCTGCAGCGTGCACAAGGCACTTCGCCCCTCTAATATTAGCGGCCAGTGCAAAGAGGGCTTGAGTGAGAAAGGCATGGCCCATTGGGATTCTCTACAATGGGAGTGAGTGGCAAAGGCTTGGCCCATTGGGATTCTCTACAATGGGAGTGAGTGGCAAAGGCTTTGCCCATTGGGATTCTCTACAATGGGAGTGAGTGAGAAAGGCATGGCCCATTGGGATTCTCTACAATGGGAGTGAGTGGCAAAGGCTTGGCCCATTGGGATTCTATACAATGGGAGTGAGTGGCAAAGGCTTGGCCCATTGGGATTCTCTACAATGGGAGTGAGTGGCAAAGGCTTGGCCCATTGGGATTCTCTACAATGGGAGTGAGTGGCAAAGGCTTGGCCCATTGGGATTCTCTACAATGGGAGTGAGTGGCAAAGGCTTGGCCCATTGGGATTCTATACAATGGGAGTGAAACATGGAAACATAGAAACATAGAAAATAGGTGCAGGAGTAGGCCATTCGGCCCTTCGAGCCTTCACCGCCATTCAATAAGATCATGGCTGATCAAGGCATGGGAGTGAGTGGGAAAGGCTTGGCCCATTGGGATTCTACACAGTGGTAGTGAGTAGGAAAGGCTTGGCCTATTGGGATTCTATACAGTGGGGGAAGAATGGGAAGAGGTTTAGTCCATTGAGATTTTATACAGTGAATGGGAAGGAGTTTGGTCCATGTCAGTTCTATAGAGTGAGCTTGGCTGTGAAATCCCTGACACTTGAAAGCCGACTGATGCCATAAAAGCTCCTCTTGAAAAAGAACCAATTGGCTGAGGTGCCAGAGGGTGCCCGCTGCTTGTGGAACAGGCCACACACCCCAAAAAGAAAAGTCAGTTCTTTCAGAAAAGGAGGGGAAGAGGAGAATATTGTCGAGGGAAACATAATCCAGGGTAATCATATGTTGTTGCTTTAAACACAGAAACGTATTGTTTTATTTGGCCTCATCCTATCCAGAACCCACCTCCTTTCTTCCTGCATATGATCAAGAGGATCAAGAGGATGAAGAGGATGAGCAGCAACGGCAGCAGTGCAATGATCGGCGTCATTTTGTTGGTGGGGTCAGAGGGCTTCTCTGTAAAATAGCACGAACACTGTTAATATGCAATGTCTCACACCCAGGACGTGTTCACCCTTGAGCCACTCCCCAAAGAGCTTTCATTGATATAGCACCTCTTACATCCTCAGGATGTCTCAACATAGCCAATGAATTACTTTCGAAGTGCAGTAACATTTGTTATGGAGCAAATCGCAGCTGACAATTTCTGCTGGTTGAGGGATGAATGTTGGCCAGGACACCCGGAGAATTCCCTGCTCTCCTTCGACATGAGATCTTTTGCATCCACCCGACCAGGCTCAGTTGTTGGCATTCTTGCCACCATCAGCCCCATTACATAATTTCAGCATGTAATCGAGACTGAACCTTCGAATACAGCACTGAATGGGACTGCTACGTTACCAGAAGTGCCGTCTTTCGGATGGAACGTTAAACCGAGCCCCCGACTCCCTGGTCGGGTGGATGCAAAAGATCCCATGTCGAAGAAGAGCAGGGAATTCTCCTGGTGTCCTGGCCAACATTCATCCCTCAACCAGCAGAAATTGTCAGCTGCGTTTGGCTCCATAACAAATGTTACTGCACTTCGAAAGTAATTCATTGGCTATGTTGGGACATCCTGAGGATGTGAGAGGTGCTATATCAATGAAAGCTCTTTCTTTCCTTTACTATGTGCAGGGGGATGTGTGGAGTTGTTTTTGGGTCTGTCGTGGAAAGAAGTGGAAGGCTCTGGTTCCCAGAGGGCCTTTAGGTTCCACTGCTTCTCCAACGGGACATGTGGCAGGGTTACATTGAATGAACAAACAGGCCATTTGGCCCACGCTGAGTGTGTGCTCCACACGAGCCTCTTCCTACCCTACTTCACCTAACCCAGGGGTGGGCAGTTATTTGGGCTGGAAGGCCACTTAACAAGTTTTGATGGGCTGTCGAGGGTCGCACACCAATGTTCCCCTTAAGGTGCGCGGCCACACACCAATCTGCGAGGATACCCCCGCAGGCCACTCACCAGCCCCTGCTGCTGGGAGAGACACTGCGTGTGCAGTAAGTGGCCCTCCAGCCCAAATAATTGGCCACCCCTGAGTGAGAGCTTTTGAAACCAACCAGTTACACTGCATGGTCTTTGAAAACATACAGGGGTTTCATGTTTGGCTGTGCAGCTGGCCGTTTGCATGTTATTTCCAGTAACCCATGTATGAATCATTGTTCCTTATTATGCTATCTGATTTCAAGGCTATGTCTGTGCAAAGCTATTCTCAAAATGATGAACTCTTTATCAGCCCGGCACAGTCCAGACTCAACAGAGGTTAAAATTAGCATGAATACTGACCCAGCAAGCAGGAATAGACCGACATCATGGTCCCCCACCTACAGCAAGGTTGAACTGAAGAGCCCTCCATTATGACAGAAACAATATTGACCACAAAAATGATGGCAGACTAAACACACTGCTCTAATAAGCAATGAGGGCATGCGCAGTATCTATAATCGCGTGCCATTACCTGGAGTCCTTGTGCTTCGGGGTCCACTCCCGTGTCTAAGATGGCGATGTGATTTCACCCCCGGCCAATCCCCATAGCTACTGCCGTTGTACTCTAGATACTGGGAGAGGAAAGGCGGAGCAGGCTTGCGTGGCCAAAAGGCCTACTCCTGCTCCTATTTCTTATGTTCTGATGTTCTTATCAACCTTGTAAATCTTTTTTGCATCTTTTCCAGTGCCTCTACAGCCTTTTTATAATATGGAGACTAGAATGTGCACAGTACTCCAAGTAGGGTCTAACCAATGTTCGATACAAGTTTAACACACGTCACTATTTTTCAATTCTATTCTGAGGAAGGACGTGCTTGCTATTGAGGGAGTGCAGTGAAGGTTCACCAGACTGATTCCCGGGATGGCAGGACTGACATATGAGGAGAGACTGGATCGACTAGAGTTTAGAAGGATGAAAGGGGATCTCATAGAAACATATAAAATTCTGACAGGACTGGACAGGTTCGATGCAGGAACAATGTTCCCGATGTTGGGGAAGTCCAGAACCAGGGGACATAGTCTACGGATAACGGGTAAGCCATTTAGGACTGAGATGAGGAGAAACTTCTTCACTCAGAGTTGTTAACCTGTTGAATTCCCTACTGCAGAGAGTTGTTGATGCCAGTTCATTGGATATATTCAAGAGGGAGTTAGATATGGCCCTTACAGCTAAAGGGATCAAGGGGTATGGAGAGAAAGCAAGAAAGGGGTACTGAGGTGATGATCAGCCATGATCTTATTGAATGGTGGTGCAGGCTTGAAGGGATGAATGGCCTACTTCTGCACTGATTTTCTATGTTTCTGTGTTTCTAGAAATGAACCCCAGCGCTTGGTTAGCATTTTTATGGCCTTGTTAACCTGATGAAGGGGGAAGTTGAAATATGAGGAGAGATTGAGTAGATTGGGCCTCTACTCTCTGGGGTATAGAAGAATGAGAGGTGATCTCATTGAAATATAGAAGATTCTGAGGGAGATTGACAGCATAGATGCGGAGAGATTGTTTCCCCTGGTTGAAGACTTTAGAACTCGGGGGGCACATTCTCAGGATAAGGGGTCGGTCATTTAAGACCGAGATGAGGAGGAATTTCTTCACTCAGAGGGTTGTGAACCTTTGGAATTCTTTGCCCCAGAAGGCTGTGGATGCTGAGTCTCTGAATATATTCAATGCTGAGATCGATAGATTTTTGGACTCGAGGGGAATCAAGGGAAATGGAGATCGGGGAGTTGAGGTCAGAGATCACCAATGATCTTGTTGAATGTCGGAGCAGGCTCGAGGGGCCGCATGGCCTACTCCTACTCCTAATTCTCATGTTCTTGTGAAGCTTCTGGTCCTGTGAAGTCTGTTCACAAACCTGCCCATTCCCTTGGTGAAGGTATAATGACACACACTTAACACTCAGTTCATTGTCTTTCAATACTGAATGTCAGAATGCATCTAACAGAATCAGCACGTGCAAGTTACATGAAATACAATAAACATCAAAAGTGCACAGAAAACCTCTTTACACTGGAGAATGTAGGAATGGTTTCTTACCATGTACGAGCTGCAGACATGTCTCAGTCTGGCTCAGATTTATGTAATTGTTCCGTGGCTTGTGCTCCACCAGACACAGGTAAGTGTGGTTGTCCTTCACGCTCAGCTGCTTTATCCTGGTTGAAGCGTTTCCCTCCTTTGGGTTCCCGATGAGCTCGTACCGATTTCCACCATTTACAGTTGTCCAAGACCCATTTGATTGGGCTCTAAATGTGACTAAGTGTTGGTAGGGCTCCTTCCTCATCCATGTAACAGTTGGGTTGGTGTCGTCGCTGGGTGTGAACAGACAGGGCAATGTAACCGAAGCTCCCTCGGTCCCTCTCACCACTGAGTCATTTCCACTAGCAGCTGAGGAAAGGTCAGACATCAGAATGTGTCAGATCAACCTGCATCATTTTTAGATTCAATTTGTTTTGTAATTTTCAACTTTACAATAGAATGAATGCTTAAAAACTGCACTGACATATTTCTCCAGGGCTGCCCCAAACAGGCTGTTTATATTCCCCTACAGCACACACCCTGATCAAAATGCCGCCCCCCATTCACTCTCTGCGTGAAGGAGAACCTCCCGATATCAGTTCTAACATTGCATTTCACTGCTTTCAACACGTGATGCTGGTGCTACTTGCACAGTTTGATTTAAGTAAGTACTCCGGATTTATTTTTCTACGTCATTTAAGATCTTTCAAACCTCTACATGGTCACCTGGTCACCTCTCAGTCTCCTCCTCTGCAGACTGAAAATTCCAAATCTCACCAGTCTTTCCTCAGGACTCAGACCCTGACACTGGGGTAGGGATCCGCCAAGTGACTCTCCTCCCCACCAGCTCCAGTACTTGAATAGCTCTCTTCTCTCTCAATGGCCAGCACTCAAGGTGAGGTCTGATCATATGTATCAGCTGTGGCTCAGTGGGTAGCACACTCATCTCTGAGTCAGAAGGTTGCGGGTTCAAGTCCCTCTTCAAAGACTTGAGCACAAAATCCAGGCTGACACTCCCAGTGCAGTGCTGAGGGAGTGCTGCACTGTCGGAGCTGCCATCGTTCGGATGAAATGTTAAGTCATAGGATATAGTGCCATAGGTCCACCTTAGAGTGTAGATGGGGCCTCAGTTAAGCGTCTCATATGGAAAAACTGCACCTCCGACAGTGCAGCACTCCCTCAGTACTGCACTGGGAGTTTCAGCCTGCATTATGTGCTCAAAAGTGGAACTTGTAGTCACAACCTTCTGATCCAGAGGCGAGAGTGCTAACAACCGAACCACTGGCTGACAAACAAACATTATTCAAACAAGAGTTGGGGAGTTCTCCCCGTGTCCTGGGCCAATACTTAGCTTTCAAGAAATATCACTAAAACAGATTATCTGGTCATTATCACATTGCTGTATGCGGGAGCTTGCTGTGCGCAAATTGTCTGCCGTATTTCCTACATTACAGCAGTGACTACACTTCAAAAGTACTTTATTGACTGTAAAGTGCTTTGGGATGTCATGAGGTGGAGAAAGACGCTATATAAATGCACGTTCTCTCTTTCTTTCAGATAACTGTACAGTTTGGTCATGAATTCCTGACTCATACCTTATTGTTTTGGCTATGTAGTTCAACACCAACGTTTCCGGTAAGGTGCGGTCCCCACGCAGCCTGGGGCCGGCCTTTTCAATATAAATTAACTGTGAATGGGCCGCGCAGCCCCTTAAAGAGGCCGTGGATCCAAAAGAAGAGAGAGAGAACATTATTCAGCACTCTACTGGTTTAGTTGATTGGTGCTCTGCATTGGTTGGACTTATTGAGATTCGAGTCTCCCAAGCCTCCTGGGTCTCTTTCAACCTCATCCTTAGCTATACCATCCATGGAGCATGTTTGTTACCCATTTTCTTTCCTACTTAACATGGTCGCCGACTGTTGTTAGGAACTTGGACCAAGGAATCCTTCCTCATGGACGAGCCTAAACAGCGACTGTTGGCAGGTTATTTGGTGGTGGGGGGAGGGAAAGGGAATGATAGTCATCCCAGCATGGCCACACCAAATGGGGGCTGGGAATGTACCAGCGCTACCATGGCCTCAGCCAATGGGGGCTAGGTATTTACCAACCCCACCATGTCCTCAGCCAATGGTCGTTCGATGATACCAGCCTCACCATGTCCTCAGCCAATGGGAGCTTGATGGTATCAGACCCATGTCCTCAGCCAATCGGGGCTCGGGAGGTACCAGCCTCACCACGACCTTAGCCAATGGGGGCTCGATGGTACCAGACCCATGTCCTAAGCCAATGGGGGCTCGATGGTACCAGCCCCATGTCCTCAGCCAATGGGGGCTCAATGGTATCAGCCCCATGTCCTCAGCCAATGGGGGCTCGATGGTACCAGCCTCACCATGTCCTCAGCCAATGCCAATAGATGGTACCATCGAGCCCCCATTGGCTGAGGTCGTAGTGAGGCTGGTACCTCCCGAGCCCCGATTGGCTGAGGACATGGGTCTGATACCATCAAGCTTGGTAGAAATCTTGGAGCTAGAATCCCCCATGATGTTTTTTGTGCTCCCCAGCCCAGAACCACTGAAGCGAGCTTGAACACGTCAAACCAGTGAGGCTATGTGAAACACACTATCGGAGACACGTTTAAAAGCTTTTCAATGCTCGTCTCTACTCCCTTTCCTTCTTACTGCCTCCTGCTTCAGATCAACGAAGAACGGTGTTTAAACCCGAGACTCACCGAACCAGGTGGATCCTTTCCCCACTGAGCTATCGGAGCAGCGACAGCCCCTGAACATTGATCCTCACCTCTCACACTCAGATCCGTTCCTTTCGATGTTCCAAAGTTGCCAATATTGAGCTCCACACGACACCGATAACCAGCATTGTCCGCCTGGCTCAGCCGCTCCATCATTATCGAAACATCGTTGTTGCTGAGGTTCCCCACGAATCTGAATCGATTCCCGCCTTCCTGCTGCCTCACAATCTCACACAGCTCGCCCTGTGAATGGCCCAGACCAGAATACGTGCAGGTAAAAATATCTTCCAATGAGTGCACTTTGAACCATTTCACAGTGCCGGTGAGCAGGCGATCAGTGGGTGGGTGGGTGAAACTGCACGGCAAGACAGCGGACCTCCCTTCCTCAGCACTCACTGCATCCGCGATGGTCATTGTCCAGCCATTGGCAGAAAGCTCTGTGGAGAGAGAGACAACATTAACACAGCACTGGGTCAGACTCAGTGTTTGGAAAACATACTGCGAGACAATATACTGAGTCAGTTATATAGTGACAACAGATACAACATCACACGGTCAGATTGGGATGGTTTATACATGGGCATCGGACACTGTGGAGTGACATACAGGCTGGAATCCAATCGAGGGGTTCGGGAGATTTATATATACAATAATGGATATCAGGGGGAGAATTACAGGCTGGAATCTAATCCAGGGTTCGGGGGGTTTATATATATACAATAATAGATAGTTGGAAATGAGTTAGTTACAGGCTGGAACCTAATCGAGGGGTTCGGGAGGTCTATATATACAATAATGGATACCTGGGAGTGAGTTACAGGCTGTAACCTAATCGAGGGGTTTGGGAGTTCTATCTATACAATAATGTATACCTGGGAGTGAGTTACAGGCTGGAACCTAATCGAGGGGTTCGGGAGGTCTATATATACAATAATGGATACCTGGGACTGAGTTACAGGCTGGAATCCAATCGAGGGGTTCGGGAGATTTATATATACAATAATGGATATCAGGGGGAGAATTACAGGCTGGAATCTAATCCAGGGTTCGGGGAGTTTATATATATACAATAATAGATAGTTGGAAATGAGTTAGTTACAGGCTGGAATCTAATCGAGGGGTTCGGGAGGTCTATATATACAATAATGGATACCTGGGAGTGAGTTACAGGCTGGAACCTAATCGAGGGATTCGGGAGGTCTATATATACAATAATGTATACCTGGGAGTGAGTTACAGGCTGGAACCTAATCGAGGGGTTCGGGAGGTCTATATATACAATAATGGATACCTGGGACTGAGTTACAGTTTGGAATCTAATCGAGGGGTTCGGGTGGTTTGTAACTACCATCTGTTCCCTAGGTTAGATTGCAGGTCTCTGTTGTTTTTGAAGTTTTGTCGCTTTGTTTGTTTGAAGGGTGGGTTTGGTCCTGCGTTTTCTGGCGCTGATAATGTGCGTAAGACTTTTCTCAAATCTCTCGGTTGTGTCAGGAGACCAGGAGGTGTCTGAAGAACAGCACTCAGGGCCCTCACTACAGAGTCTTGTCTATTTACCGTCATTTTCTACTTTATTACCATGCCAGCCTTTTTCCAACTGTTTCATGTGTCATGGGGGCAGACAGAAAGCAGGAGACTATAGACCAGTTCGCCTAACATCTGTAGTTGGGATAATGCTGGAGCCCATTATTAAGGAGCAGTAGTGGGACATTTGGAAAAGCATAATTCAATCAAGCAGCGTCAGCATGGTTTTATGAAAGGGAAATCATGTTTGACAAATTTGCTGGAGTTCTTTGGGGATGTAACGAGCAGGGTGGATAAGGGGAAACCAGTGGATGTGGTGTATTTGGATTTCCAGAAGGCATTCAATAAGGTGGCATATAAAAGGATATTGCACAAGATAAAAGTTCACGGGGTTGAGGGTAATATGTTAGCATGGAAAAAGGATTGGCTAACTAACAGAAAACAGAGAGGCGGGATAAATGGGTCATTTTCCAGTTGGCAAACAGTGACTATTGGGGTGCCGCAGGGATCGGTGCTGGGGCCTCAATCTATATTGATGACTTGGATGAAAGGACCGAGGACAGAAGATTGGGAAGCTTTTAAAAGCCAGCAAAGAATGACTAAAAAAATGATCAAGAAAGGGAAGATAGACTATGAAAGTAAACTAGCACAAAATATAAAAACAGATAGTAAGAGTTTCTACAGGTATATAAAAAAGAAAAGAATGGCTAAAGTAAATATTGGTCACTTAGAGGACCAGACCGCGGAATTAGTGATAGGGAACATGGAGATGGCAGAAACTCTGAATAAATATTTTTTATCAGTAGAGGATGTTAAAAATATGCCAACAGTGGATAGTCAAGGGGCTATAGGGGTGGAGGAACTTAACACAATCACAATCCCAAAGGAGCTGGTACTCAGTAAGATAATGGGATTAAGGGTGCATAAATCCCATGGACCTGATGGCTTGCATCCTAGGGTCTTAAGAGAAGTAATGGCAGGGATTGTGGATGCATTGATTGTAATTTACCAAAATCCCTGTATTCTGGGGAGGTCCCAGCTAGTCTAGTTAGCCAGTTGGCCTAACATCTGTCATTGGGAAAATGCTGGAGTCCATTATTAAAGAAACAGTAGCAGGACATTTGGAAAAGCAAAATTCGGTCAGGCACAGAGTCAGCATGGATTTATGAAGGGGAAGTCATGTTTGACAAATTTGCTGGAATTCTTTGAGGATGTAATGTACAGGGTGGATAAAGGGGAACCAGTGGATGTGGTGTATTTAGACTTACAGAAGGCATTTGACAAGGTGCCACATAAAAGATTACCGCACAAGATAAAAGTTCACAGGGTTGGGGGTAATATATTATGGATAGGGTATTGGCTAACTAACAAAAAACAGAGAGTCATGATAAATGGTTCATTCTTGGGTTGGCAATCAGTAACTAGTGGGGTGCCTCAGAGATCAGTGCTGGGACCCCAACTATTTACAATCTATATTAACGACTTGGATGAAGGGACCAAGTGTTATTTAGCCAAGTTTGATGATGATACAAAGATGGAAGGAAAAGCAATGTGCAAGGAGAACACAAAAACCCTGAAAAAGGACATAGACAGGCTAAGTGAGTGGGCAAAAATTTGGCAGATGGAGTATAATGTTGGAAAGTCTGAGGTTATGCACTTTGGCAGAAAAAAATCGAAGAGCAAGTTATTATTTAAATGGAGAAAAATTGCAAAGTGCTGCAGTACAGCGGGACCTGGGGGTCATGGTGCATTAAACACAAAAGGTTGGTATGCAGGTACAGCAAGTGATCAGAAAGGCCAATGGAATCTTGGCCTTTATTGCAAATGGAATGGAGTATAAAAGCAGGGAAGTCTTGCTACAGTTATACAGGGTATTTGTGAGGCCACACCTAGAACACTGCGTACAGTTTTGGTTTCCATACTTAAGAAGGGCAAAACTTGCTTTGGAGGAAGTTCAGAGAAGGTTCATTGGTTAATTCCGGAGATGAGGGGGTTGACTTGCGAAGAAAGGTTGAGTAGGTTGGGCCTCTACTCATTGGAATTCAGAAGAATGAGAGGTGATCATATCGAAACGTATAAGATTATGAGGGGGGCTCGACAAGGTGGATGCAGAGCGAATGTTTCCACTGATAGGAGAGACTAGAACTTGGGGGCATAATCTTAGAATAAGGGGCCGCCCATTTAAAATGAGATGAGGAAGAATTTCTTCTCTCAGAGGATTGTAAATCTGTGGACTTTGCTGCCTCAGAGAGCTGTGGAAGCTGGGTCATTGAATAATAATAAGACAGAGATAGACAGTTTCTTAACCGATAAGGGAATAAGGGGTTATGGGGAGCGGGCAGGGAAGTGGACCTGAGTCAGCCATGATCGTATTAAATGGCAGAGCAGGTTCGAGGGGCCGTAAGGCCTACTTCTGTTCCTATTTCTTATGTTCTAATGTAGCTAAGTTTGCTGAAGATACAAAAATGGGCGGGAAAGCAAATTGTGAGGAGGACACACTAAATCTGAAAAGGGATATAGACAGGCTAAATGATTGGGCAAAAATTTGGCAGATTGAGTATAATGTGGCAAAAAGTGAGGTTATCCACTTTGGCAGAAAAAATAGAAAAGCAAATTATAATTTAAATGGAGAAAAATTGCAAAGTGCTGCAGTACAGAGAGACCTGGGGGTCCTTGTGCATGAAACACCAGAAGTTAGTATGAAGGCAGAGCAAGTAATCAGGAAGGCAAATGGAATGTTGGCCTTTATTGCAAGGGGGATAGAGTATAAAAGCAGAGAAGTCCTGCTACAACTGTACAGGGTATTGGTGAGGTCACACCTGGAGTATGCGTACAGTTATGGTCTCCGTATTTAAGGAAGGATATACTTGCATTGGAGACTGTTCAGAGAAAGTTCACTAGATTGATTCCGGAGATGAGGGGGTTGACTTATGAAGAAAGGTTGAGTAGGTTGGGCCTGTACACATTGGAGTTCAGAAGAATGAGAGGTGACCTTATCGAAACATATGATAATGAGGGGGCTCGACAAGGTGGATGCAGAGAGGATATTTCCACTCATAGGGGAAACTAAAATGGGGGGGTCACCCATTTAAAACTGAGAGGAGGAGGAATTTCTTCTCTCAGAGGATTGTAAATCTGTGCAATTCTCTGCCTCAAAGAGCTGTGGAGGCTGGGTCATTGAATATATTTAAGACGGAGATAGACAGATTTTTTGAGCGACCAGGGCATAAAGAGTTATGGGAAGCGGGCAGGGAAGTGGAGCTGAGTCCATAATCAGATCAGCTACGATCTTATTAAATGGCGGAGCAGGCTCGAGGGGCCAGGTGGCCTACTCCTGCTCTTATTTCTTATGTTCTTATGTTTCCAATATGGAACGTTAAGCAGTGCCTTCTGAAATTCATGCAACTTCTATACTGAATAAGTGAATTCGTTAATGAGATCCACTGGATTTGTCAGGCACGACCTAATATTCTAAACCCTTGCCCGGAATTTGCAGTTGGGTAAACAAGCAGCATTCACTGTCATTCCGCCTTTGAAACTGACCGCAACTTTGGGAGTTGACACATGAGCAAATCCTGAAGTTGCTGCCAGTCATCGACAGCTTTGACACAGGCTGTGCTGTTCCCCCTCCTCACCTCCGCCTGCCACCGCGCCCCCCCCCCCCCCCCCCCACAGTAAGCACGCTGTTAAATTCCCCACTAAAGGTTGTTACACCAAGAGTTTTAACAATGTATTCACTGCTAAACAAAGGTTAAGGGCCTGGAAAGCTTATTTTAATTTTGTACAGTGTGAAATTGGTCCATTTTAATAAAAGTTTAAATTTTTATGAAACTTTTCTCCAAACCATTTTACATTTCTTTTAAAGTTTGTCCATTTGTTTGATTGGCTGCGTAGACATCACAGCAGCTCATACAAAGGGATCCCCACTGTATTCCACTGAACTGAATTGAAGTCGGAAAACCCAAAGTTGTTGACACAAGGTGAAGATGGTGCGTAACGGGCACAAACCCAGAGCGATTGGCAGGAGCTTTAAGGGTCAGGTTCTTACGCCAAACATCAGTTATGGCAGCAACAAGAAGATTTAAGACATGCTGCCCTTGGAATTCAAGAAATTTTCAGTCCCCAATATCAAGGAGCCGGATGTTCTACTTGGCTGAGAAGTAATTTAGCAAAAGTGGACTGGAAACAGTTACTTGAAGGTAAATCAGTGCCAGAACAGTGGGTGGCATTCAAGAGGGAAGTACTTGGAGTTCAGGGTAAACATGTTCCCACAAAGAAATAGGGTAGAACTGCTAAATGTAGAGCCCCCTGGAATCCAAGGTGCATATAGGGTAAGATAAGGCTAAAAAGGGAAGTCTATATCAGATATCATGAGCTCAATACTGCAGAAAGCCTAGAAAGTGCAGGGGTAAAATTAAGAAGGAAATTAGGAAAGCAAAAAGAGGGCTTGAAAAAATACTGGCAAGTAGAATCAAAGAAAATCCAAAGATGTTTTGCAATTACATAAAGAGCAAGAGAATAACTATGGAAAGAATAGGGCCTGTTATGGACTAAAATGGTGATCTATGTGTGAATGCAGAGGATGTGAATAAGGAACTTGATGAATACTTTGCAGTTGTCTTCACAAAAGACACGATGCCGACGTTAAAGTTCATGAGGAAGATGGTGAAATATTGGATGGGATTAACATAATAAGAGACGAATTTTTAAGGGGTTTAGCATTCTTGAAAGTAGATAATTCACCAGGACTGGATGAAATATATCCGAGGCTACTAAAAGAAGCAAGGGAGGAAATTGCGGAGGATCTGACCATCATTTTTTAATTCTTCCTGGCTACAGGTGTTGTGCCAGAGGATTGGAGAACTGCTAATGTTGTACCATTGTTTAAAAAGGGAGGAAGAGATAAACCAAGCAATTACAGGTCAGCTAGTTTAACCTCTGTGGTGGGCAAATTACTGGAATCAATTCTGAGCGATAGTATATACCTTCATTTTGAAAGACACAGGTTAATCAAGGACAGTTAGTATGGATTTGTTAAAGGAAGGTCGTTTCTGACTAACTTGATTGAATTTTCTGAGGAGATAACCAGGAGGGTCGATGAGGGCAGTGCTTTTGATGTAGTTTTCATGGATTTTAACAAGACTTTTGACAAGGTCCCACATGGTAGGCTGATCAAAAATGTAAAAGGCCATGGGATACAAGGGAGAGGGGCAAATTGGATTCAAAATTGGCTCAGTGGCAGGAAGCAAAGGGTAATGGATGAGGGGAGCTTTTGTGACTGGAAGGCTGTTTCCAGTGGGGTTCCACAGGGCTCAGAACTTGGTCCCTTACTTTTTGTAGTATATATTAATGATTTAGACTTAAATGTAGGGGGCATGATAAAGAAATCTGCAGATGATACATAAATTGGCGGTGTGGTTGAAAGTGAGGAAAGCTCGAGACTGCAGGAAGATATCGATGAATTGGTCAGTTGGGCAGAAAATTAGCAAATGGAATTCAATCTGGAAAAGTGTGAGGTAATGCATTTGGGGAGGGGCAACAAGGCAAGGGAATACACATTAAATGGGAGGATACTGAGCAATGTGGAGGAACAGAGGGACCTTGGAGTATATGTCCATAGATCCTTAAAGGTAGGGGGACAGGTCGATACATTAGTTAAAAAGGAATATGGAATGCTTTCCTTTATTAGCCGAGGCATTGAATACAAGAGCAGGGAGGTTATGCTTAAACTGCATAAAATACTAGTTAGGCCACAGCTTGAGTACTACATTTCTGGTCACCACATTACAGGAAGGATGTGATTGCATTGGAGAGGGTGCAGAGGAGGTCTACGAGAATGTTGCTAAGACTTGAAAACTTTAGCTATGAGGAAAGATTGGATAGGCTGGGGTTGTTTTCCTTGGAACAGAGGAGGCTGAGGGGAGATTTAATTGAGGTGTATAAAATTATGAGGGGCCTGGATAGAGTGGATAGGAAGGACCTATTTCCCTTAGCAGAGGGGTCAACAACCAGGGGTCATAGATTTAAAGTAATTATTAGAAGGATTAGCGGGAAGATGAGGAAACAATTCTTCACCCAGAGGGTGGAGGGGGTCTGGAACTCACTGCCTGAAAGGGTAGTAGAGGCAGAAACCCTCATCACATTTAAAAAGTACTTCATTGCGTACGTGAAGTGCAATAACCTATAGGGCTATGGACCAAGAGCTGGAAAGTGGAATTAGGCTGGGTAACTCTTTTTTAACCAGCACGGACATGATGGGCTGAATGGCCTCCTTCTGTGTTGCAATGTTCTATGATTCTAGTGATGAGCAACAGGACTTACGGTGCCGAGATCGCTCACAATGCCTCCTCCAAAAATGGCAAGACGACTGTGGAGAAGGCAGCTCACCTCGTGAGCAAGACCACCAGTCCCAAAGACAGGTTACGCAGCAAAGAGAATGAATAAAATGTTTTGGCAAAGCTAGACTCATTGATAAAAATTTAAAATACAGCGGGAAAAATGAGAGGGTTGTAACTACCAGGAAAGACTGAACAGGCTGTGGCTCTTTCTTCTCGAAAAGAGAAGACTGAGGGATGATCTGATAGAGGTCTTCAAAATTATGAAAGGGTCGATAGGATAGACTTGGAGAAGATATGGAGGAATCCAAAACTAGGGGACAGAAATATAAGATAGCCACTAATAAATCAGGAAGAAATCAGGAGAAACTTCTTTACCCAGAGAATGTGGAACTCGCCACCATATGGAGTAGTTGAGGTGAATAGCACAGATGCATTTAAGGGGAAGCTGGATATGTACAGGAATAGAAGGATATGTTGAGAGGGTTAGATTAAGTAGGGTGGGAGGAGACTCCTGTGGAACGGCATAGACCAGTTGAGCCAAATAGCCTGTTTCTGTGCTATAAATATGATGCAATTCAATGCAGTTTTGGTATCTAATGGTGCCTGCCGTCAGTTGGACTTGCCCTTGTATGCTTAGGCGTTTACATTTTTTCTGTGTCAAGTTGCTGAAGATGCGAGTTGATAACATCACAGCGAGAACAAACGGACAAGCAATTGTGTATCTCCTTAAACAATCAGATTAGAGGATTGTAACATTACAGCGTAAGGACTGAGAAAGAAAGTGTGAGCGAATTCAATGACAAATTAAGAAAGGGGAAGAAAGATTGGATTAAGGGAGAAGAAAAAATAGAGACAGAGAAGAAAAGTAAAAGAAAAGGTACATTTTTTAAAAATCACCAACAATTAAAAGCTGAAGGAAGGAGACTCCACACTTGTAACAGTTCATTTTCAGTGCCAGAGTGGTTGACTGGCAGCAAAGTAACACTCACCACATTGTCAAAAGGGCATTTAGACCGAAATGGACAAGCCTTAACTTCCTGCGCTAAGTTTAGTTCATATCGACCGCGCAAATACAGCAACTCCTCGCCGTTCAATGCATTTCAGCGGTGAGCCAGGCTGCGAGATGCCGATTTCATGAAGCAGAAACTTTTGGATTTCTGCGCATAACCGCGCGTCTGGCCCTCGCCTGAAGTTGCGGGACCAGAAATAAGAAGTGAGCGCCATTAGCCTCACCGTTATCTGACGGGCAATGAGTTCCCCTAAAACCGGGCAATGACTGCAGCGGTCTCTTTCTCCGCTCACACCATGAAAGTTCCCCTCAGCTTCTATGGGCTTCTCGAGCTCTGCTGGTACTGCTTCAGTTCAGCAATCTTATTCTGCATTGATAGTTGCTTGACAAGCCAAATGTTTTCTCAGGTTGAGATACCATGGGGCCAAGGGCACGGCACATCGTGCTGGACACCACCAGGGTTGGGAACAATAAGGAGGAGAGGAGATCAGGTAATCAAGAAGGGGCAATGTAATGGAAAGCACCTACTGTGACCCTGCACCGAGACCGACAGCAGGACTGTGGGAAGCCAAACATAGAGAGAATTCATCGCCAGCTCTCCGCTGTTTTGTCCTTCTCCCTCGCTGCTTCTTGTCTCCTGACAAAATGCAGAAGTTGCTCGAAGTGTTTCTTCACTTCCTGTGAATTCTGTGGAAACTGTTGATCAACCTTATTGAATTTAGCAGCTAAAGAGAAGTCCATTTATGTTGAGCAAGAGCAGAGATATTTATATATACTGGAAAAGCGAGACATATATTGAGAATGAGAGATAATGCAATAGGTTAAAATATTGTCGTGTAGAGTTGCAAAATTCATGGGAGAACCCCCCAGAGTTTGGACTCATTGGAAAGGAAATTTATTTTGGAACTATCTACCAGAAAGTTTGGGATCTTAAAATGCTTATGGAAGAAATCTACGAGTTTTAACCAAGTTTGGGATTTTTAAAAGGTGAATGTTGGGTCTGCAAGAAAAGGGGTGGGGTCAATCTCTGGACATTGAAGCTAATCAAATTGTCTGGGAACTGTTACCCCCTGAAACCTGCCCCTAGAAAACATTAGCATTTAAACAATCGACCATGGAAGAAACATTATCACCCCACCCAGAGGACCCAAATGTCACCTACATATTCCAACAGCTTTTCAACAGGCATCGAAATACCTGGCTCAGGCCAGACTTCTGGGACAAAAAACAGCTAGCACAATGGACAAGAGCTCATCAACTCAGAAAAGTCTATCAACGCCAGATTAAAACTTAATCAAGTTTCAGTTAGCTGGGCTGCAAAACCTAAACAAAGAACCAAGGTTGATTTGGGGACAAATAAGGAAGTCTCTCAAAGTATAATTAAGGCCTGTTTTTACAGCCAGGACTGCACTTGGCTTCTACACCAGCTTCGTATGCTTCAGACCTGGCAGACTTCAAGACTAGCACACAAGCTTCGTTAACCTGGTTCTTCAGAACATCAACCAAGACAGCATCGCAAACGACCAGGACACCAAGCACGCTGCGGCAGCAAGAGGCTCACAGAACAACCACCAAGCTATTACCAGCAACCAAATTGGTAATATTGAGCCACTGCAACCAACAATTTCCAAACCGAAGTCAATCGACGAAAACCCGGAGATTCGCAAGGTGTTTCCACTCTACAAGCTATCTCGTTACCAAACGGGTAAAACATTACCTAAAAGAATTTTAAAACCTGCTACTGAAGGAAGAAAGTGGGTACTTACCCCATAAATCCAATACGCGCCCTACCACATCAGCGGATACCACCCAACTGAGGAACACGCAGCAAGAAGTCCTCTCCTATGTTCGGGGTACGGCTCGCAGAATTGACAAAATCCAACGCACCCCAAAACCGGGACCCATTACCGACTGTCAAAGAAGGATTGGTGAGCATAGTCCCTGAAGCCCCAGAGCCTAACCTAGTTAGATAGGGGAATTGGGAGCTGGGAGGTGTTGTACTGTTGTGTATTCTCTTGCGTTTGAGTAAAGGATTCCCCATTAGAGTGATAAGTTTTCTCTCATTTAAAATTATATGTTTTGTCTCATCTCAAGTGATAAATTTTCTCAGTTTTAATAAAAGATGTATTCATTCTTCTTGAATAAAAATCATACATTTCTTTGTATAAAACAGTTGTCTGCTGTACTTTATCACACCCTGATTAATAAATCCAGGCTCGAGAACCAGGAAGTGGGAGCGACTCGCAACCACTCTGGGTCAGGGAAGGCAAACTGACCCCACACACCACCCCCTATAGTCCTCAAAAACTCCAACAGACTCTGCAACTACTGAGGCAACATTTTCCATTACAGTGTCTGTCTCAAACACTCCCAGGGCAGGTACAGCATGGGTAGGATACAGAGTAAAGCTCCCGCTACACTGTCCCATCAAACACTCCCAGGCCAGGTACAGCACAGGTTAGATACAGAGTAAAGCTCCCTGTACACTGCCCCATCAAACACTCCCAGGGCAGGTACAGCACGGGTTAGATACAGGGTAAAGCTCCCTCTACACTGTCCGATCACACACTCCCAGGGCAGGTACAGGGGGTTAGGTACAGAATAAAGCTCCCTGTACACTGTCCCATCAAACACTCCCAGGCCAGGTACAGGGGGTTAGGTACAGAATAAAGCTCCCTGTACACTGTCCCATCAAACACTCCCAGGGCAGGTACAGCACGGGGGTAAATACAGAATAAAGCTCCCTGTACACTGCCCCATCAAACACTCCCAGGGCAGGTACAGCACGGGGGTAAATACAGAATAAAGCTCCCTCTACACTGTCCCATCAAACACTCCCAGGGCAGGTACAGCACAGGTTAGATACAGACTAAAGCTCCCTCTACACTGTCCCACCACACACTCCCAGGGCAGGTACAGCACGGGTTAGAGACAGAGTAAAGCTCCCTCTACACTGTCCGATCAAACACTCCCAGGGCAGGTACAGCTTGGTTTTAGATACAGAGTAAAGCTCCCTCTACACTGTCCCATCAAACACTCCCAGGATAGGTACAGCACGGGGGTAAATACAGAGTAAAGCTCCCTCTACACTCCCAGGGCAGGTACAGCTCGAGTTAGATACAGAATAAATTTCCCTCTACACTGTCCCATCAAACATTCCCAGGGCAGGTACAGCATGGGGTTAGATACAGAGTAAAGCTCTCTCTACACTGTCCCATCAAACACTCCCAGGGCAGGTACCGCACGGGGTTAGATACAGAGTAAAACTCTTTCTACACTGTCCCATCAAACACTCCCAGGGCAGGTACCGCACGGGGTTAGATACAGAGTAAAACTCTCTACACTGTCCCATCAAACACTCCCAGGAAAGGTGCAGCAGTTAGTTACCCCTCATCATAGGCAGTCCCTCGGAATCGAGGAAGACTTGCTTCCACTCTTAAAGTGAGTTCTTTGGTGGCTGAACAGTCCATCACGAGAGCCACAGACACTGTCACAGGTGGGACAGACATTTGTCGGAGAAATGGGGGAGGGGGGGGTGGGACGGATTTGCTGATCGCTTCTTCCGCTGCCTGCACCTGACCTCTTCACGCTCTGCGTTGAGACTCGAAGAGCTCAACGCCCTCCCGGATGGACTTTCTCCACCTAGGGTGGTCTTCGGCCAGGGTCTCCCAGGTGTCAGTAGTGATGTCACACTTTACCAGGGAGGCTTTGAGTGTGTCCTTGTAACGTTTTCGCTGCCCACCTTTGGCTCGTATGACATGAAGGAGCTCTGCGTAGAGCATTTGCTTTGGGAGTCTCGCATGTGGCCTGCCCAGCGGAGCTGATCGAGTGTGGTCAGTGCTTCAATGCTGACGATGTTGGCCTGGGCGAGGACACTGATGTTGGTGCGTCTGTCCTCCCAGGGGATTTGCAGGATCTTGCGGCGACATCGTTAGTAATATTTCTCCAGCGACTTGAGGTGTCTTCTGTACATGGTCCATGCCTCCGATCCATACAGGAGGGCGGGTATTACTAAAGCCCTGTAGACCATGAGCTTGGTGGTAGGTTTGAGGGCCTGGTCTTCGAACACTCTTTTCCTCAGACGGCCGAAGGCTGCACTGGCGCACTGGAGGCATTGTTGAATCTCCGCATCAAAGTCTGCCTTTGTTGACAAGAGGCTCCCCCCACGAGCCCCACAGGCTTACCTCACGTGGCTGACTCAGCTGCTCCACTCCAGCGGAGATTGGGCCTCCTCCTTCAATGGCGGCTGGACCGCACCTCCTCAATGGTGATCGGGCTGCCTCCCCTTCAGCGACGACTGCGCCTCTCCGTCCCCACTGGTGACCTGACCTCTTCTCCCCCAGCACGTGGTGAGTACTATGGCTGTGACCACTCTGACCTTCCACACTGAACTCCAGCGGACCGCTGACCCTCTCAATGCCTGCCCCCAACCATCGTGGGGTTGACAAGAGACTCCTGACAAAATGTCTAGAACATGAACTCTCATCACCAACACCTTGTTCCATCAGAGGGACAAATACAAGGCATCGTGGCAACACCCTCGCTCCAAACACTAGCACCTGCTCGACAATGTCATTGTCCGATCCAGGGATCGCAGGGTTGTGCGCATCACCTGCGCCATGACAGGAGCTGATGACTGTTGGACGGAACATCGCCTAATCCAATCCGTCATCAACATTAACATAGCCCCAAAGCAGGGAGGACAGAAGAAACAGTGCTGCAGAATGTTAATACCGGGGCACTTAATGACCAGCTAAGAGAGCCGTATGCAGCCAGTGCCTCACAGCCAATCTGGCGTGCCTTGGTGACCCTGAGATGCTCAATGCTCACAGCGCTTGGTCTGCCTTCCAGGCCTCTATAACCAGAGCCTGTGAAGAGACACTTGGTTACTCAACCAGAAAATATCAGGACTGGTTTGATGAAAACGATCAGGAGATCCAGATACAGAGTAAAGCTCTCTCTACACTGTCCCATCAAACACTCCCAGGGCAGATACAGCACAGGGTTAGATGCAGAGTAAAGCTCTCTCTACACTGTCCCATCAAACACTCCCAGGGCAGGTACAGCACGGTTTAGATACAGAGTAAAGCTCTCTCTACACTGTCCCATCAAACACTCCCAGGGCAGGTACAGCACGGTTTAGATACAGAGTAAAGCTCTCTCTACACTGTCCCATCAAACACTCCCAGGGCAGGTACAGCACAGTTTAGATACAGAGTAAAGCTCTCTCTACACTGTCCCATCAAACACTCCCAGGGCAGGTACAGCACGGTTTAGATACAGAGTAAAGCTCCCTCTACACTGTCCCATCAAACACTCCCAGGGCAGGTACAGCACGGTTTAGATACAGAGTAAAGCTCCCTCTACACTGTCCCATCAAACACTCCCAGGGCAGGTACAGCACGGTTTAGATACAGAGTAAAGCTCTCTCTACACTGTCCCATCAAACACTCCCAGGGCAGGTACAGCACGGGCTAGATACAGAGTAAAGCTCCCTCTGCACTGTCCCACAAACAGAGAAGAGCGCCCTCTGCTGTTTTCTATTCCATTCACTTGTCACCTTTCTGAGTCGGGTTGTTCTGCTTTGGAGGCTGTTTGGTGCTGGACAGCTGGTTTGTTGAACCCTCGTCCCTCTCCGCACACAGACCCTGCCTTGTTGAAATGATTCTCAGATCTATAATGACTATATTTTCCCAAATGTTTTCATCCCTTCTCTCAGGGTGTTGCTGTCTGGTACTGGGCGCAGGCTCTACGAGCACCATTCACTTTCCCAGATCTGACCTCACTGGGCATTCCTCATGCCTGAGCCCAGGCAGTGGGTGCCTGCAGGCTATTCAGCTGTGGGGACATCACAGCCAGGCCCGGTCCTGAAGCCCAATGCTGCCACTCCTCCAGTTTCCAGTCTGGTATCAGCTGGATCAGCACTGGAGAGAGCCTGAACCAGTCCGTGCCATAACTGAACCAGTCTGTGCCATCACTGAACCAGTCTGTGCCATAACTTACCACTCCGTACCATCACTGAGCCAGTCTGTGCCATCACTGAACCAGTCCGTACTGTAAGGGTTAACTTCAAACCACCACTTAAAGTCCATTAGCCTAAAAGTAAATGCAATTTTTATTAATTAATTAATACAAGCTAGCAGGGGAGCTATTCCATAAGGAACGCTCAAAGAAATGGCTGGAGGCATTTTCCTTTGTACAATTTCAGATTTCAGATTAAGTCATTACGTAATTATACAAGTTACAATTAATACATGATGCTTGATACAGCGCTTCCTTCAGTCTGGCTTCCATATGCCTTAAATGGTAATTCCGGACAGTTGCTATAGTTTGCATTTCCCTTCTATCCTTATCTTGTTAGTTAGTTCAGTTTCTATGTTATCTCTCTGTTCTCTTGCCCTCCAAGGTTTTTGGTCTGTGAACTGGAGCGTTGGCTTCTCATGGGAATGTTCTCACAGTCTGTAGCCTGCAGGTTCCATTTTAAAATGGCACAATATTATAAAGAATTGTAATTTACCTCTTCACGTACCATCACTGAACCAGTGCAAACAATCTGTGCCGTCCCAAACTGGGCCGTGCCAGTACTGAACCCGCCCAATGAAATTAGCGGCATCATTAATCTCATCCAAATCACCACCCGCCTCCCCATTCATCGCCCCAGCTCTAACCTCCCTTCTGTAAGGTCAGTACATGTGTTCTGGCTCAGCTCTGTACTAATCTGTCCTGAAACTCACTGTCGGAAAGCCTCCAGTCTGGTTTGCTCCCTTCTCACCCACTGAGAACGCCCTGGCTAAAGTCCCAAATGATGTCCTCTGCATTATCACTCCTTGTGCTCTCGGCAGTATTTGACACCATTGACTGTGCCAAATTCTTTCATCGCCTCTCCTCTGTCCTGTTTCTGCCCGTGGGACTGCCCTGGCTTGGTTCCACCTCTACCCACCAGACACCGATACAGGCAGCACATCTCCAGCAATGGCTTCCCTTCCCTCGCTCACTCTTTCACCTCTGGAATCACTCCAAGGGCCCATCCTTTGGCTCCATATTATCTATGTGCTTTTTAAAAAAAAGATATTTATTCACGGGATATAGGCGTCGCTGGCAAAGCCAGCATTTATTGCCCAAACCTAATTGCCTTCGAGAAGGTGGTGCTTGAACCGCTGCAGTCCGTGTGGTACACAATACAGCCACTTCGACCCTTCCTGGCAAATGATACTTAAATGATTGACGATGGATAGGCAATAGCAGACATTTATAGATTACATGGATGAACTTCAACAATTGTACATCCCAGTCTGGAATAAAAATAAAAAGGAGAAGGGAGCTCAACCGTGACTAACAAGGGAAATTAGGGATAGTGTTAAATACAAGGAAGAGGCATATAAATTGGCCAGAAAAAGCAGCAAACCTGAGGACTGGGACAAATTTAGAATTCAGCAGAGCAGGACAAAGGGTCTATTTAGGAGGGGGAAAATACAGTTTGAGAGGAAGCTTGCAGGGAACATAAAAACTGACTGCAAAAGCTTCTATAGATATATGAAGAGAAAACGATTAGTGAAGACAAACGTAGGTCCTTTGCAGACAGAATCAGGTGAATTTATAATGGGAAACAAAGAAATGGCAGACCAATTGAATAAATACTTTGGTTCTGTCTTCACGAAGGAAGACACAGATAACCTTCCGGAAATACTAGGGGTTCGAGGGTCGAGCAAAAAGGAGGAACTGAAGGAAATCCTTATTAGTCAGGAAATTGTGTTAGGGATATTGATGGGATTAAAGGCTGATAAATCCCCAGGGCCTGATAGTCTGCATCCCAGAGTACTTAAGAAAGTGGCCCTAGAAATAGTGGATGCATTGGTGATCATTTTCCAACATTCTATTGACTCTGGATCAGTTCCTATGGATTGGAGGGTAGCTAATGTAACACCACTTTTTAAAAAAGGAGGGAGAGAGAAAACGGTAAATTATAGACCGGTTAGCCTGACATCAGTAGTGGGGAAAATGTTGGAATCAATTATTAAAGATGAAATAGCAGCGCATTTGGAAAGCAGTGACAGGATCGGTCCAAGTCAGCATGGATTTATAAAAGGGAAATCCTGCTTGACAAATCTTCTAGAATTTTTTGAGGATGTAACTAGTAGAGTGGACAAGGGAGAACCAGTGGATGTGGTGTATTTAGAACTTCAAAAGGCGTTTGACAAGGTCCCACACAAGAGATTAGTGTGCAAAATTAAAGCACATGGTATTGGGGGTAATATATTGACATGGATAGAGAACTGGTTGGCAGACAGGAAGCAGAGAGTCGGGATAAACGGGTCCTTTTCAGAATGGCAGGCAGTGACCAGTGGGGTGCCGCAGTGTTCAGTGCTGGGACCCTAGCTATTTACAATATACATCAATGATTTAGATGAAGGAATTGAGTGTAATATCTCCAAGTTTGCAGATGACACTAAGCTGGGTGACGGTGTGAGCTGTGAGGAGGATGCTAAGCAGATGCAGGGTGACTTGGACAGGTTAGGTGAGTGGGCAAATGCATGGCAGATGCAGTATAATGTGGATAAATGTGAGGTTATCCACTTTGGTGGCAAAAACAGAAAGACAGAATATTATCTGAATGGTGACAGATTAGGAAAAGGGGAGGTACAACGAGACCTGGGTGTCATGGTACATCAGTCATTGAAAGTTGGCATGCAGGTACAGCAGGCGGTGAAGAAGGAAAATGGTATGTTGGCCTTCATAGCTAGGGAATTTGAGTATAGGAGCAGGGAGGTCTTACTGCAGTTGTACTGAGCCTTGGTGAGGCCACACCTGGAATATTGTGTTCAGTTTTGGTCTCCTAATCTGAGGAAGGGTGTTCTTGCTAGTGAGCGAGTACAGTGAAGGTTCACCAGACTGATTCCCGGGATGGCAGGACTGACATACGAGGAGAGATTGGATCAACTGGGCTTGTATCCACTAGAGTTTAGTAGAATGAGAGGGGATCTCATAGAAACATATAAAATTCTGACGGGATTGGACAGGTTAGAGTCAGGAAAAATGTTCCCATTGCTGTGGAGTTCCAGAACCAGGGGCCACAGTCTAAGAATAAGGGGGAAGCCATTTAGGATGAGATGAGGAGAAACTTCTTCACTCAAAGAATAGTTAACCTGTGGAATTCTCTACCGCAGAAAGTTGTTGAGGCCAGTTCCTTAGATATATTCAAAAAGAGAGTTAGATGTGGCCCTTATGGCCAAAGTGATCAAGGGATAGGGAGAGAAAACAGGAAAGGGGTACTGAGGTTGAATGACCAGCAATGATCTTATTGAATGGCGGTGCAGGCTTGAAGGGCTGAATGGCCTGCTCCTGCACCTAATTTCTATGTTTCTATGTTTTCCCTTCCCTATCTTTCATGAATCCTTTGTAACCAGGAATATTAAGTTCCCAATCTATCCCTTCTTTGAGCCAGGTCTCTGTTTTGCCATGACATCACAGTCCCATGTGGTGACTTATGCCACAACTCACCACCCTATTTACCCGCTCTGGGCATTTACGCACATGCACTGCAAACCCATTTTAGACTGCCTTGCATTTGCCCATTGTCTGATCCCTCCTCTAGGTGGATGTCCTCTGGATTGCACTCCCCCGAGATGTTGTTGGTCATTGCCCTAATGGTGAAAATAGTGGGGAGGTACAGATGAGCCATGATCTGATTGAATGGTGGTATGACTCGCCTGGCTGAATGGCCTCCGCTAGTTCCTATGTCATTAATTTATTCATACCCTTTGTGACATCATTGAACCAATCATATTATCACTGAAATGCTCTAAACTGATGCTGTCACCAACAATCCCATTGTGCCATAAGCAACGACACTGCCATCGAAACAAACCACACCACTATCTAACCAAACCACACTGCCATCTATACAAACCACACTGCCATCTAACCAAACCACACCACCATCTAACCAAACCACATTGCCATCTAACCAAATCACACCGTCATCGAACCAAACCAAACAACCATCTATACAAACCACACTGACACCTAACCAAACAACGCCACCATCTAACCAAACTACACTGCCATCTAACCAAACCAGACTGCCCTCTAACCAAACCACACCACCATCTAACCAAACCACACCACTAGCTAACCAAACTAGACTGCCATCTAACCAAACCACACTGCCACCCAACTAAACCACACCACCATCTAACCAAACCACACCGCCATCTAAACAAACCAGACCACCATCGAACAATACCACACCAACATCTAACCAAACCACACTGCCATCTAACCAAACCACACCACCATCTAACCAAACCACACTGCCATCTAAACAAACCATGCTGCCATTTAACCAAACCACACAACCATCTACCCAAACCATACTGCCATCTAACCAAACCACATCACCATCTAACCAAACCACACAACTGTCTCACCAAACCACAACACCAGCTAACCAAACCACACTGCCATCTAACCAAACCACACCACCATCTAACCAAACCACACCACCATCTAACCAAACCACACTGCCATCTAACCAAACCACACCAACATCTAACCAAACCACACTGCCATCTAATGAAACCACAACACCATCTAACCAAACCACATCGCCATCTAATCAAACCACACCCCCATCTAACCAAACCACATTGCCATCTAACAAAACTACACTGACATCTAACCAAAACAAACTGCCATCTAACCAAATCATATCTTCATCTAACCAAATCACACTGCCATCTAACCGAACCACACCACCATCGAACCAAACCACACTGTAATCTAACCAAACCACGCCACATCTAACCAAACCACACCACCATCTAACCAAACCACACTGCCAGCTAACCAAACCACACCACCATCTAACCAAACCACGCTGCCATCTAAACAAACCATGATGCCATTTAACCAAATCACACAACCATCTACTCAAACCATATTGCAATCTAACCAAACCACATCACCATCTAACCAAACCACACAACTGTCTCACCAAATCACAACACCATCTAACCAAACCACACCACCATCTAACCAAACCACACTGTCATTGAAGCAAGCCACACCAACATCTTACTAAACCACACTGCCATCTAACCAAACCACACCACCAGCTCACCAAACTACACTGCCATCCAACCAAACCACACCGCCATCTAATCAAACCACAGTGCCATCTAACCAAACCACACCACCATCTAACCAAACCACATTGCCATCTAACAAAACTACACTGACATCTAACCAAAACAAACTGCCATCTAACCAAATCATATCTTCATCTAACCAAATCACACTGCCATCTAACCACACCACACCACCATCGAACCAAACCACACTGTAATCTAACCAAACCACACCACATCTAACCAAACCACACCACCATCTAACCAAACCACACTGCCAGCTAACCAAACCACACCACCATCTGAACAAACCACACCAGCATTTAAACAAACCACACCACCATCTAACCGAACCATAACATCATCTAACCAAACCACACCACCATCTAACCAAATCAACTGCCATCTGACCAAACCAGACTGCCATCTAACCAAACCACACTGCCATCTACCCAAACCACACCACTATCTACCCAAACCACACCACCATCTAACCAATTGACTGCCATTTAACCATTGCCTACCACCATCTAACCAAACCACACCACCATCTAAGCAAAGCAAACTGCCATCTAACCAAACCACACTGTCATCTAACCAAACCACACCACAATCGAACCAAACCATTTTGCCATCTAACCAAAGCACACTGCCATCTAACCAAACAACACAACCATCTAACCAAACCACACTACCATCTAACCAAACCACACTGCCATCTAACCAAACCACACTGCCATCTAACCAAAACACACCACCATCTAACCAAACCACACCAACCTCTAACCAAACCACACCACCATCTAACCAAACCACACCACCATCGAAACAAACTAAACGGCCATCTAACCAAAGCACACCATCATCTAACCAATCCACACCACCATCTAACCAAAACACACAACTATCTAACCAAGCCACACCACCATCTAACCAAATGATACCACCATCTAACCAAACCACACCACCATCTAACCAAACCACACTGCCATCGAACCAAACCACACTTCCATCTAACCAAACCACACCACCATCTCACCAAACCACTCCACCATCTAGCCAAACCACACCACCATCTAACCAAACCACACCAACATCTAACCAAACCACACAGCCATCTAACCAAACCACACCACCATCTAACCAAACCACACTGCCATCTATCCAAACCACACTGCCATCTAACAAAACCACACTGCCATCTAACCAAAGCACACCAACATCTAACCAAACCACACAGCCATCAAACCAAACCACACCACCATCTAACCAAACGACACTGCCATCTAACCAAACCACACCAACATCTAACCAAACTACACTGCCATCTAAACAAACCACACCACCATCTAACCAAACCACAACGCCATCTTACCAAACCACACTGTCACCTAACCTAACCACACCACGAGCTATCCAAACCACACCGCCATCTAACCAAACCACACTTCCATCTAACAAAACTACACCATCTAACCAGACCACACCACCATCTAACCAAACCACACTGTCATCGAACCAAACCACACCACCATCTAAACAAACCACACCACCATCCATCCAAACTACACGGCCATCTAACCAAACCACACCACCATCCAACCAAATCACACTGCCATCTAACCAAACCACACCACCATCCATCCAAACTACACGGCCATCTAACCAAATCACACTGCCATCTAACCAAACCACTCCACCATCTAAACAAACCACACCACCATCTAACCAAACCACACTGCCATCTAACAAAACCACACCATCTAACCAGACCACACCACCATCTAACCAAACCACACTGCCATCTATTCAAACCACACTGCCATCTATTCAAACCACACTGCCATCTAACAAAACCACACTGCCATCTAACCAAAGCACACCACCATCTAACCAAACCACACAGCCATCAAACCAAACCACACCACCATCTAACCAAACGACACTGCCATCTAACCAAACCACACCAACATCTAACCAAACTACACTGCCATCTAAACAAACCACACCACCATCTAACCAAACGACATTGCCATCTAACCAAACCACACCAACATCTAACCAAACTACACTGCCATCTAAACAAACCACACCACCATCTAACCAAACCACACCGCCATCTTACCAAACCACACTGTCACCTAACCTAACCACACCACGAGCTATCCAAACCACACCGCCATCTAACCAAACCACTCCACCATCTAAACAAACCACACCACCATCTAACCAAACCACACCAACATCTAACTAAACCACACCACCATCTAGCCAAATCACACCGACATCTAATCAAACCACACCAACATCTAACTAAACCACACTGCCATCTAACCAAAGCACACCACCATCTAACCAAACCACACCACCATCTAACCAAACCACACTGCCATCGAACCAAACCACACTTCCATCTAACCAAACCACACCACCATCTCACCAAACCACTCCACCATCTAGCCAAACCACACCACCATCTAACCAAACCACACCAACATCTAACCAAACCACACAGCCATCTAACCAAACCACACCACCATCTAACCAAACCACACTGCCATCTATCCAAACCACACTGCCATCTAACAAAACCACACTGCCATCTAACCAAAGCACACCACCATCTAACCAAACCACACAGCCATCAAACCAAACCACACCACCATCTAACCAAACGACACTGCCATCTAACCAAACCACACCAACATCTAACCAAACTACACTGCCATCTAAACAAACCACACCACCATCTAACCAAACGACACTGCCATCTAACCAAACCACACCAACATCTAACCAAACTACACTGCCATCTAAACAAACCACACCACCATCTAACCAAACCACACCGCCATCTTACCAAACCACACTGTCACCTAACCTAACCACACCACGAGCTATCCAAACCACACCGCCATCTAACCAAACCACTCCACCATCTAAACAAACCACACCACGATCTAGCCAAATCACACTGACATCTAACCAAACCACACCAACATCTAACTAAACCACACTGCCATCTAACCAAAGCACACCACCATCTAACCAAACCACACCATCATCTAACCAAACCACACTGCCATCGAACCAAACCACACTTCCATCTAACCAAACCACACCACCATCTCACCAAACCACTCCACCATCTAGCCAAACCACACCACCATCTAACCAAACCACACCAACATCTAACCAAACCACACAGCCATCTAACCAAACCACACCACCATCTAACCAAACCACACTGCCATCTATCCAAACCACACTGCCATTTAACAAAACCACACTGCCATCTAACCAAAGCACACCAACATCTAACCAAACCACACAGCCATCAAACCAAACCACACCACCATCTAACCAAACGACACTGCCATCTAACCAAACCACACCAACATCTAACCAAACTACACTGCCATCTAAACAAACCACACCACCATCTAACCAAACCACAACGCCATCTTACCAAACCACACTGTCACCTAACCTAACCACACCACGAGCTATCCAAACCACACCGCCATCTAACCAAACCACACTTCCATCTAACAAAACTACACCATCTAACCAGACCACACCACCATCTAACCAAACCACACTGTCATCGAACCAAACCACACCACCATCTAAACAAACCACACCACCATCCATCCAAACTACACGGCCATCTAACCAAACCACACCACCATCCAACCAAATCACACTGCCATCTAACCAAACCACACCACCATCCATCCAAACTACACGGCCATCTAACCAAATCACACTGCCATCTAACCAACCCACTCCACCATCTAAACAAACCACACCACTATCTAACCAAACCACACTTCCATCTAACAAAACCACACCATCTAACCAGACCACACCACCATCTAACCAAACCACACTGCCATCGAACCAAACCACACTGCCATCTAACAAAATAACACCACCATCGAACCAAACCACACCACCATCTAGCCAAATCACACCAACATCTAACCAAACCACACCAACATCTAACTAAACCACACTGCCATCTAACCAAAGCACACCACCATCTAACCAAACCACACCACCATCTAACCAAACCACACTGCCATCGAACCAAACCACACTTCCATCTAACCAAACCACACCACCATCTCACCAAACCACTCCACCATCTAGCCAAACCACACCACCATCTAACCAAACCACACAGCCATCGAACCAAACCACACAGCCATCTAACCAAACCACACCACCATCTAACCAAACCACACTGCCATCTATTCAAACCACACTGCCATCTAACAAAACCACACTGCCATCTAACCAAAGCACACCACCATCTAACCAAACCACACAGCCATCAAACCAAACCACACCACCATCTAACCAAACGACACTGCCATCTAACCAAACCACACCAACATCTAACCAAACTACACTGCCATCTAAACAAACCACACCACCATCTAACCAAATGACACTGCCATCTAACCAAACCACACCAACATCTAACCAAACTACACTGCCATCTAAACAAACCACACCACTATCTAACCAAACCACACCGCCATCTTACCAAACCACACTGTCACCTAACCTAACCACACCACGAGCTATCCAAACCACACCGCCATCTAACCAAACCACTCCACCATCTAAACAAACCACACCACCATCTAACCAAACCACACCAACATCTAACTAAACCACACCACCATCTAGCCAAATCACACCGACATCTAACCAAACCACACCAACATCTAACTAAACCACACTGCCATCTAACCAAAGCACACCACCATCTAACCAAACCACACTGCCATCGAACCAAACCACACTTCCATCTAACCAAACCACACCACCATCTCACCAAACCACTCCACCATCTAGCCAAACCACACCACCATCTAACCAAACCACACCAACATCTAACCAAACCACACAGCCATCTAACCAAACCACACCACCATCTAACCAAACCACACTGCCATCTATCCAAACCACACTGCCATCTAACAAAACCACACTGCCATCTAACCAAAGCACACCAACATCTAACCAAACCACACAGCCATCAAACCAAACCACACCACCATCTAACCAAACGACACTGCCATCTAACCAAACCACACCAACATCTAACCAAACTACACTGCCATCTAAACAAACCACACCACCATCTAACCAAACCACAACGCCATCTTACCAAACCACACTGTCACCTAACCTAACCACACCACGAGCTATCCAAACCACACCGCCATCTAACCAAACCACACTTCCATCTAACAAAACTACACCATCTAACCAGACCACACCACCATCTAACCAAATCACACTGTCATCGAACCAAACCACACCACCATCTAAACAAACCACACCACCACCATCCAAACTACACGGCCATCTAACCAAACCACACCACCATCCAACCAAATCACACTGCCATCTAACCAAACCACACCACCATCCATCCAAACTACACGGCCATCTAACCAAATCACACTGCCATCTAACCAAACCACTCCACCATCTAAACAAACCACACCACCATCTAACCAAACCACACTTCCATCTAACAAAACCACACCATCTAACCAGACCACACCACCATCTAACCAAACCACACTGCCATCTATTCAAACCACACTGCCATCTATTCAAACCACACTGCCATCTAACAAAACCACACTGCCATCTAACCAAAGCACACCACCATCTAACCAAACCACACAGCCATCAAACCAAACCACACCACCATCTAACCAAACGAAACTGCCATCTAACCAAACCACACCAACATCTAACCAAACTACACTGCCATCTAAACAAACCACACCACCATCTAACCAAACGACACTGCCATCTAACCAAACCACACCAACATCTAACCAAACTACACTGCCATCTAAACAAACCACACCACCATCTAACCAAACCACACCGCCATCTTACCAAACCACACTGTCACCTAACCTAACCACACCACGAGCTATCCAAACCACACCGCCATCTAACCAAACCACTCCACCATCTAAACAAACCACACCACCATCTAACCAAACCACACCAACATCTAACTAAACCACACCACCATCTAGCCAAATCACACCGACATCTAACCAAACCACACCAACATCTAACTAAACCACACTGCCATCTAACCAAAGCACACCACCATCTAACCAAACCACACCACCATCTAACCAAACCACACTGCCATCGAACCAAACCACACTTCCATCTAACCAAACCACACCACCATCTCACCAAACCACTCCACCATCTAGCCAAACCACACCACCATCTAACCAAACCACACCAACATCTAACCAAACCACACAGCCATCTAACCAAACCACACCACCATCTAACCAAACCACACTGCCATCTATCCAAACCACACTGCCATCTAACAAAACCACACTGCCATCTAACCAAAGCACACCAACATCTAACCAAACCACACAGCCATCAAACCAAACCACACCACCATCTAACCAAACGACACTGCCATCTAACCAAACCACACCAACATCTAACCAAACTACACTGCCATCTAAACAAACCACACCACCATCTAACCAAACCACAACGCCATCTTACCAAACCACACTGTCACCTAACCTAACCACACCACGAGCTATCCAAACCACACCGCCATCTAACCAAACCACACTTCCATCTAACAAAACTACACCATCTAACCAGACCACACCACGAGCTATCCAAACCACACTGTCATCGAACCAAACCACACCACCATCTAAACAAACCACACCACCATCCATCCAAACTACACGGCCATCTAACCAAACCACACCACCATCCAACCAAATCACACTGCCATCTAACCAAACCACACCACCATCCATCCAAACTACACGGCCATCTAACCAAATCACACTGCCATCTAAACAAACCACTCCACCATCTAAACAAACCACACCACCATCTAACCAAACCACACTTCCATCTAACAAAACCACACCATCTAACCAGACCACACCACCATCTAACCAAACCACACTGCCATCGAACCAAACCACACTGCCATCTAACAAAATAACACCACCATCTAACCAAACCACACCACCATCTAGCCAAATCACACCAACATCTAACCAAACCACACCAACATCTAACTAAACCACACTGCCATCTAACCAAAGCACACCACCATCTAACCAAACCACACCACCATCTAACCAAACCACACTGCCATCGAACCAAACCACACTTCCATCTAACCAAAGCACACCAACATCTAACCAAACCACACAGCCATCAAACCAAACCACACCACCATCTAACCAAACGACACTGCCATCTAACCAAACCACACCAACATCTAACCAAACTACACTGCCATCTAAACAAACCACACCACCATCTAACCAAACCACACTTCCATCTAACAAAACCACACCATCTAACCAGACCACACCACCATCTAACCAAACCACACTGCCATCGAACCAAACCACACTGCCATCTAACAAAATAACACCACCATCTAACCAAACCACACCACCATCTAGCCAAATCACACCAACATCTAACCAAACCACACCAACATCTAACTAAACCACACTGCCATCTAACCAAAGCACACCACCATCTAACCAAACCACACCACCATCTAACCAAACCACACTGCCATCGAACCAAACCACACTTCCATCTAACCAAACCACACCACCATCTCACCAAACCACTACACCATCTAGCCAAACCACACCACCATCTAACCAAACCACACAGCCATCGAACCAAACCAATCCACCATCTAGCCAAACCACACCACCATCTAACCAAACCACACTGCCATCTATCCAAATCACACAGCCATCTAACCAAACCACACCACCATCTAACCAAACCACACTGCCATCTATTCAAACCACACTGCCATCTAACAAAACCACACTGCCATCTAACCAAAGCACACCACCATCTAAGCAAACCACACAGCCATCAAACCAAACCACACCACCATCTAACCAAACGACACTGGCATCTAACCAAACCACACCAACATCTAACCAAACTACACTGCCATCTAAACAAACCACACCACCATCTAACCAAACGACACTGCAATCTAACCAAACCACACCAACATCTAACCAAACTACACTGCCATCTAAACAAACCACACCACCTTCTAACCAAACCACACCGCCATCTTACCAAACCACACTGTCACCTAACCTAACCACACCACGAGCTATCCAAACCACACCGCCATCTAACCAAACCACTCCACCATCTAAACAAACCACACCACCATCTAACCAAACCACACCAACATCTAACTAAACCACACCACCATCTAGCCAAATCACACCGACATCTAACCAAACCACACCAACATCTAACTAAACCACACTGCCATCTAACCAAAGCACACCACCATCTAACCAAACCACACCACCATCTAACCAAACCACACTGCCATCGAACCAAACCACACTTCCATCTAACCAAACCACACCACCATCTCACCAAACCACTCCACCATCTAGCCAAACCACACCACCATCTAACCAAACCACACCAACATCTAACCAAACCACACAGCCATCTAACCAAACCACACCACCATCTAACCAAACCACACTGCCATCTATCCAAACCACACTGCCATCTAACAAAACCACACTGCCATCTAACCAAAGCACACCAACATCTAACCAAACCACACAGCCATCAAACCAAACCACACCACCATCTAACCAAACGACACTGCCATCTAACCAAACCACACCAACATCTAACCAAACTACACTGCCATCTAAACAAACCACACCACCATCTAACCAAACCACAACGCCATCTTACCAAACCACACTGTCACCTAACCTAACCACACCACGAGCTATCCAAACCACACCGCCATCTAACCAAACCACACTTCCATCTAACAAAACTACACCATCTAACCAGACCACACCACCATATAACCAAACCACACTGTCATCGAACCAAACCACACCACCATCTAAACAAACCACACCACCATCCATCCAAACTACACGGCCATCTAACCAAACCACACCACCATCCAACCAAATCACACTGCCATCTAACCAAACCACACCACCATCCATCCAAACTACACGGCCATCTAACCAAATCACACTGCCATCTAAACAAACCACTCCACCATCTAAACAAACCACACCACCATCTAACCAAACCACACTTCCATCTAACAAAACCACACCATCTAACCAGACCACACCACCATCTAACCAAACCACACTGCCATCGAACCAAACCACACTGCCATCTAACAAAATAACACCACCATCTAACCAAACCACACCACCATCTAGCCAAATCACACCAACATCTAACCAAACCACACCAACATCTAACTAAACCACACTGCCATCTAACCAAAGCACACCACCATCTAACCAAACCACACCACCATCTAACCAAACCACACCGCCATCGAACCAAACCACACTGCCATCTAACCAAAGCACACCAACATCTAACCAAACCACACAGCCATCAAACCAAACCACACCACCATCTAACCAAACGACACTGCCATCTAACCAAACCACACCAACATCTAACCAAACTACACTGCCATCTAAACAAACCACACCACCATCTAACCAAACCACAACGCCATCTTACCAAACCACACTGTCACCTAACCTAACCACACCACGAGCTATCCAAACCACACCGCCATCTAACCAAACCACACTTCCATCTAACAAAACTACACCATCTAACCAGACCACACCACCATCTAACCAAACCACACTGTCATCGAACCAAACCACACCACCATCTAAACAAACCACACCACCATCCATCCAAACTACACGGCCATCTAACCAAACCACACCACCATCCAACCAAATCACACTGCCATCTAACCAAACCACACCACCATCCATCCAAACTACACGGCCATCTAACCAAATCACACTGCCATCTAACCAAACCACTCAACCATCTAAACAAACCACACCACCATCTAACCAAACCACACTTCCATCTAACAAAACCACACCATCTAACCAGACCACACCACCATCTAACCAAACCACACTGCCATCGAACCAAACCACACTGCCATCTAACAAAATAACACCACCATCTAACCAAACCACACCACCATCTAGCCAAATCACACCAACATCTAACCAAACCACACCAACATCTAACTAAACCACACTGCCATCTAACCAAAGCACACCACCATCTAACCAAACCACACCACCATCTAACCAAACCACACTGCCATCGAACCAAACCACACTTCCATCTAACCAAACCACACCACCATCTCACCAAACCACTCCACCATCTAGCCAAACCACACCACCATCTAACCAAACCACACAGCCATCGAACCAAACCAATCCACCATCTAGCCAAACCACACCACCATCTAACCAAACCACACTGCCATCTATCCAAACCACACAGCCATCTAACCAAACCACACCACCATCTAACCAAACCACACTGCCATCTATTCAAACCACACTGCCATCTAACAAAACCACACTGCCATCTAACCAAAGCACACCACCATCTAACCAAACCACACAGCCATCAAACCAAACCACACCACCATCTAACCAAACGACACTGCCATCTAAACAAACCACACCACCATCTAACCAAACTACACTGCCATCTTACCAAACCACACTGTCACCTAACCTAACCACACCACGAGCTATCCAAACCACACCGCCATCTAACCAAACCACTCCACCATCTAAACAAACCACACCACCATCTAACCAAACCACACCAACATCTAACTAAACCACACCACCATCTAGCCAAATCACACCGACATCTAACCAAACCACACCAACATCTAACTAAACCACACTGCCATCTAACCAAAGCACACCACCATCTAACCAAACCACACCACCATCTAACCAAACCACACTGCCATCGAACCAAACCACACTTCCATCTAACCAAACCACACCACCATCTCACCAAACCACTCCACCATCTAGCCAAACCACACCACCATCTAACCAAACCACACCAACATCTAACCAAACCACACAGCCATCTAACCAAACCACACCACCATCTAACCAAACCACACTGCCATCTATCCAAACCATACTGCCATCTAACAAAACCACACTGCCATCTAACCAAAGCACACCAACATCTAACCAAACCACACAACCATCAAACCAAACCACACCACCATCTAACCAAACGACACTGCCATCTAACCAAACCACACCAACATCTAACCAAACTACACTGCCATCTAAACAAACCACACCACCATCTAACCAAACCACAACGCCATCTTACCAAACCACACTGTCACCTAACCTAACCACACCACGAGCTATCCAAACCACACCGTCATCTAACCAAACCACACCACCATCTAACCAAACCACACCAACATCTAACCAAACCACACAGCCATCTAACCAAACCACACCACCATCTAACCAAACCACACTGCCATCTATCCAAACCACACTGCCATCTAACAAAACCACACTGCCATCTAACCAAAGCACACCAACATCTAACCAAACCACACAGCCATCAAACCAAACCACACCACCATCTAACCAAACGACACTGCCATCTAACCAAACCACACCAACATCTAACCAAACTACACTGCCATCTAAACAAACCACACCAACATCTAACCAAACCACAACGCCATCTTACCAAACCACACTGTCACCTAACCTAACCACACCACGAGCTATCCAAACCACACCGCCATCTAACCAAACCACACTTCCATCTAACAAAACTACACCATCTAACCAGACCACACCACCATCTAACCAAACCACACTGTCATCGAACCAAACCACACCAACATCTAAACAAACCACACCACCATCCATCCAAACTACACGGCCATCTAACAAAACCACACTGCCATCTAACCAAAGCACACCACCATCTAACCAAACCACACAGCCATCAAACCAAACCACACCACCATCTAACCAAACGACACTGCCATCTAAACAAACCACACCACCATCTAACCAAACTACACTGCCATCTTACCAAACCACACTGTCACCTAACCTAACCACACCACGAGCTATCCAAACCACACCGCCATCTAACCAAACCACTCCACCATCTAAACAAACCACACCACCATCTAACCAAACCACACCAACATCTAACTAAACCACACCACCATCTAGCCAAATCACACCGACATCTAACCAAACCACACCAACATCTAACTAAACCACACTGCCATCTAACCAAAGCACACCACCATCTAACCAAACCACACCACCATCTAACCAAACCACACTGCCATCGAACCAAACCACACTTCCATCTAACCAAACCACACCACCATCTCACCAAACCACTCCACCATCTAGCCAAACCACACCACCATCTAACCAAACCACACCAACATCTAACCAAACCACACAGCCATCTAACCAAACCACACCACCATCTAACCAAACCACACTGCCATCTATCCAAACCATACTGCCATCTAACAAAACCACACTGCCATCTAACCAAAGCACACCAACATCTAACCAAACCACACAGCCATCAAACCAAACCACACCACCATCTAACCAAACGACACTGCCATCTAACCAAACCACACCAACATCTAACCAAACTACACTGCCATCTAAACAAACCACACCACCATCTAACCAAACCACAACGCCATCTTACCAAACCACACTGTCACCTAACCTAACCACACCACGAGCTATCCAAACCACACCGTCATCTAACCAAACCACACCACCATCTAACCAAACCACACCAACATCTAACCAAACCACACAGCCATCTAACCAAACCACACCACCATCTAACCAAACCACACTGCCATCTATCCAAACCACACTGCCATCTAACAAAACCACACTGCCATCTAACCAAAGCACACCAACATCTAACCAAACCACACAGCCATCAAACCAAACCACACCACCATCTAACCAAACGACACTGCCATCTAACCAAACCACACCAACATCTAACCAAACTACACTGCCATCTAAACAAACCACACCACCATCTAACCAAACCACAATGCCATCTTACCAAACCACACTGTCACCTAACCTAACCACACCACGAGCTATCCAAACCACACCGCCATCTAACCAAACCACACTTCCATCTAACAAAACTACACCATCTAACCAGACCACACCACCATCTAACCAAACCACACTGTCATCGAACCAAACCACACCACCATCTAAACAAACCACACCACCATCCATCCAAACTACACGGCCATCTAACCAAACCACACCACCATCCAACCAAATCACACTGCCATCTAACCAAACCACACCACCATCCATCCAAACTACACGGCCATCTAACCAAATCACACTGCCATCTAAACAAACCACTCCACCATCTAAACAAACCACACCACCATCTAACCAAACCACACTTCCATCTAACAAAACCACACCATCTAACCAGACCACACCACCATCTAACCAAACCACACTGCCATCGAACCAAACCACACTGCCATCTAACAAAATAACACCACCATCTAACCAAACCACACCACCATCTAGCCAAATCACACCAACATCTAACCAAACCACACCAACATCTAACTAAACCACACTGCCATCTAACCAAAGCACACCACCATCTAACCAAACCACACCACCATCTAACCAAACCACACTGCCATCGAACCAAACCACACTTCCATCTAACCAAACCACACCACCATCTCACCAAACCACTCCACCATCTAGCCAAACCACACCACCATCTAACCAAACCACACAGCCATCGAACCAAACCAATCCACCATCTAGCCAAACCACACCACCATCTAACCAAACCACACTGCCATCTATCCAAACCACACAGCCATCTAACCAAACCACACCACCATCTAACCAAACCACACTGCCATCTATTCAAACCACACTGCCATCTAACAAAACCACACTGCCATCTAACCAAAGCACACCACCATCTAACCAAACCACACAGCCATCAAACCAAACCACACCACCATCTAACCAAACGACACTGCCATCTAAACAAACCACACCACCATCTAACCAAACTACACTGCCATCTTACCAAACCACACTGTCACCTAACCTAACCACACCACGAGCTATCCAAACCACACCGCCATCTAACCAAACCACTCCACCATCTAAAGAAACCACACCACCATCTAACCAAACCACACCAACATCTAACTAAACCACACCACCATCTAGCCAAATCACACCGACATCTAACCAAACCACACCAACATCTAACTAAACCACACTGCCATCTAACCAAAGCACACCACCATCTAACCAAACCACACCACCATCTAACCAAACCACACTGCCATCGAACCAAACCACACTTCCATCTAACCAAACCACAACACCATCTCACCAAACCACTCCACCATCTAGCCAAACCACACCACCATCTAACCAAACCACACCAACATCTAACCAAACCACACAGCCATCTAACCAAACCACACCACCATCTAACCAAACCACACTGCCATCTATCCAAACCATACTGCCATCTAACAAAACCACACTGCCATCTAACCAAAGCACACCAACATATAACGAAACCACACAGCCATCAAACCAAACCACACCACCATCTAACCAAACGACACTGCCATCTAACCAAACCACACCAACATCTAACCAAACTACACTGCCATCTAAACAAACCACACCACCATCTAACCAAACCACAACGCCATCTTACCAAACCACACTGTCACCTAACCTAACCACACCACGAGCTATCCAAACCACACCGTCATCTAACCAAACCACACCACCATCTAACCAAACCACACCAACATCTAACCAAACCACACAGCCATCTAACCAAACCACACCACCATCTAACCAAACCACACTGCCATCTATCCAAACCACACTGCCATCTAACAAAACCACACTGCCATCTAACCAAAGCACACCAACATCTAACCAAACCACACAGCCATCAAACCAAACCACACCACCATCTAACCAAACGACACTGCCATCTAACCAAACCACACCAACATCTAACCAAACTACACTGCCATCTAAACAAACCACACCAACATCTAACCAAACCACAACGCCATCTTACCAAACCACACTGTCACCTAACCTAACCACACCACGAGCTATCCAAACCACACCGCCATCTAACCAAACCACACTTCCATCTAACAAAACTACACCATCTAACCAGACCACACCACCATATAACCAAACCACACTGTCATCGAACCAAACCACACCACCATCTAAACAAACCACACCACCATCCATCCAAACTACACGGCCATCTAACCAAACCACACCACCATCCAACCAAATCACACTGCCATCTAACCAAACCACACCACCATCCATCCAAACTACACGGCCATCTAACCAAATCACACTGCCATCTAAACAAACCACTCCACCATCTAAACAAACCACACCACCATCTAACCAAACCACACTTCCATCTAACAAAACCACACCATCTAACCAGACCACACCACCATCTAACCAAACCACACTGCCATCGAACCAAACCACACTGCCATCTAACAAAATAACACCACCATCTAACCAAACCACACCACCATCTAGCCAAATCACACCAACATCTAACCAAACCACACCAACATCTAACTAAACCACACTGCCATCTAACCAAAGCACACCACCATCTAACCAAACCACACCACCATCTAACCAAACCACACTGCCATCGAACCAAACCACACTTCCATCTAACCAAAGCACACCAACATCTAACCAAACCACACAGCCATCAAACCAAACCACACCACCATCTAACCAAACGACACTGCCATCTAACCAAACCACACCAACATCTAACCAAACTACACTGCCATCTAAACAAACCACACCACCATCTAACCAAACCACAACGCCATCTTACCAAACCACACTGTCACCTAACCTAACCACACCACGAGCTATCCAAACCACACCGCCATCTAACCAAACCACACTTCCATCTAACAAAACTACACCATCTAACCAGACCACACCACCATCTAACCAAACCACACTGTCATCGAACCAAACCACACCACCATCTAAACAAACCACACCACCATCCAACCAAACTACACGGCCATCTAACCAAACCACACCACCATCCAACCAAATCACACTGCCATCTAACCAAACCACACCACCATCCATCCAAACTACACGGCCATCTAACCAAATCACACTGCCATCTAACCAAACCACTCAACCATCTAAACAAACCACACCACCATCTAACCAAACCACACTTCCATCTAACAAAACCACACCATCTAACCAGACCACACCACCATCTAACCAAACCACACTGCCATCGAACCAAACCACACTGCCATCTAACAAAATAACACCACCATCGAACCAAACCACACCACCATCTAGCCAAATCACACCAACATCTAACCAAACCACACCAACATCTAACTAAACCACACTGCCATCTAATCAAAGCACACCACCATCTAACCAAACCACACCACCATCTAACCAAACCACACTGCCATCGAACCAAACCACACTTCCATCTAACCAAACCACACCACCATCTCACCAAACCACTCCACCATCTAGCCAAACCACACCACCATCTAACCAAACCACACAGCCATCGAACCAAACCAATCCACCATCTAGCCAAACCACACCACCATCTAACCAAACCACACTGCCATCTATCCAAACCACACAGCCATCTAACCAAACCACACCACCATCTAACCAAACCACACTGCCATCTATTCAAACCACACTGCCATCTAACAAAACCACACTGCCATCTAACCAAAGCACACCACCATCTAACCAAACCACACAGCCATCAAACCAAACCACACCACCATCTAACCAAACGACACTGCCATCTAACCAAACCACACCAACATCTAACCAAACTACACTGCCATCTAAACAAACCACACCACCATCTAACCAAACGACACTGCCATCTAACCAAACCACACCAACATCTAACCAAACTACACTGCCATCTAAACAAACCACACCACCATCTAACCAAACCACACCACCATCTTACCAAACCACACTGTCACCTAACCTAACCACACCACGAGCTATCCAAACCACACCGCCATCTAACCAAACCACTCCACCATCTAAACAAACCACACCACCATCTAACCAAACCACACCAACATCTAACTAAACCACACCACCATCTAGCCAAATCACACCGACATCTAACCAAACCACACCAACATCTAACTAAACCACACTGCCATCTAACCAAAGCACACCACCATCTAACCAAACCACACCACCATCTAACCAAACCACACTGCCATCGAACCAAACCACACTTCCATCTAACCAAACCACACCACCATCTCACCAAACCACTCCACCATCTAGCCAAACCACACCACCATCTAACCAAACCACACCAACATCTAACCAAACCACACAGCCATCTAACCAAACCACACCACCATCTAACCAAACCACACTGCCATCTATCCAAACCACACTGCCATCTAACAAAACCACACTGCCATCTAACCAAAGCACACCAACATCTAACCAAACCACACAGCCATCAAACCAAACCACACCACCATCTAACCAAACGACACTGCCATCTAACCAAACCACACCAACATCTAACCAAACTACACTGCCATCTAAACAAACCACACCACCATCTAACCAAACCACAACGCCATCTTACCAAACCACACTGTCACCTAACCTGACCACACCACGAGCTATCCAAACCACACCGCCATCTAACCAAACCACACTTCCATCTAACAAAACTACACCATCTAACCAGACCACACCACCATATAACCAAACCACACTGTCATCGAACCAAACCACACCACCATCTAAACAAACCACACCACCATCCATCCAAACAACACGGCCATCTAACCAAACCACACCACCATCCAACCAAATCACACTGCCATCTAACCAAACCACACCACCATCCATCCAAACTACTCGGCCATCTAACCAAATCACACTGCCATCTAAACAAACCACTCCACCATCTAAACAAACCACACCACCATCTAACCAAACCACACTTCCATCTAACAAAACCACACCATCTAACCAGACCACACCACCATCTAACCAAACCACACTGCCATCGAACCAAACCACACTGCCATCTAACAAAATAACACCACCATCTAACCAAACCACACCACCATCTAGCCAAATCACACCAACATCTAACCAAACCACACCAAAATCTAACTAAACCACACTGCCATCTAACCAAAGCACACCACCATCTAACCAAACCACACCACCATCTAACCAAACCACACTGCCATCGAACCAAACCACACTTCCATCTAACCAAAGCACACCAACATCTAACCAAACCACACAGCCATCAAACCAAACCACACCACCATCTAACCAAACGACACTGCCATCTAACCAAACCACACCAACATCTAACCAAACTACACTGCCATCTAAACAAACAACACCACCATCTAACCAAACCACAACGCCATCTTACCAAACCACACTGTCACCTAACCTAACCACACCACGAGCTATCCAAACCACACCGCCATCTAACCAAACCACACTTCCATCTAACAAAACTACACCATCTAACCAGACCACACCACCATCTAACCAAACCACACTGTCATCGAACCAAACCACACCACCATCTAAACAAACCACACCACCATCCATCCAAACTACACGGCCATCTAACCAAACCACACCACCATCCAACCAAATCACACTGCCATCTAACCAAACCACACCACCATCCATCCAAACTACACGGCCATCTAACCAAATCACACTGCCATCTAACCAAACCACTCAACCATCTAAACAAACCACACCACCATCTAACCAAACCACACTTCCATCTAACAAAACCACACCATCTAACCAGACCACACCACCATCTAACCAAACCACACTGCCATCGAACCAAACCACACTGCCATCTAACAAAATAACACCACCATCTAACCAAACCACACCACCATCTAGCCAAATCACACCAACATCTAACCAAACCACACCAACATCTAACTAAACCACTCTGCCATCTAACCAAAGCACACCACCATCTAACCAAACCACACCACCATCTAACCAAACCACACTGCCATCGAACCAAACCACACTTCCATCTAACCAAACCACACCACCATCTCACCAAACCACTCCACCATCTAGCCAAACCACACCACCATCTAACCAAACCACACAGCCATCGAACCAAACCAATCCACCATCTAGCCAAACCACACCACCATCTAACCAAACCACACTGCCATCTATCCAAACCACACAGCCATCTAACCAAACCACACCACCATCTAACCAAACCACACTGCCATCTATTCAAACCACACTGCCATCTAACAAAACCACACTGCCATCTAACCAAAGCACACCACCATCTAACCAAACCACACAGCCATCAAACCAAACCACACCACCATCTAACCAAACGACACTGCCATCTAAACAAACCACACCACCATCTAACCAAACTACACTGCCATCTTACCAAACCACACTGTCACCTAACCTAACCACACCACGAGCTATCCAAACCACACCGCCATCTAACCAAACCACTCCACCATCTAAACAAACCACACCACCATCTAACCAAACCACACCAACATCTAACTAAACCACACCACCATCTAGCCAAATCACACCGACATCTAACCAAACCACACCAACATCTAACTAAACCACACTGCCATCTAACCAAAGCACACCACCATCTAACCAAACCACACCACCATCTAACCAAACCACACTGCCATCGAACCAAACCACACTTCCATCTAACCAAACCACACCACCATCTCACCAAACCACTCCACCATCTAGCCAAACCACACCACCATCTAACCAAACCACACCAACATCTAACCAAACCACACAGCCATCTAACCAAACCACACCACCATCTAACCAAACCACACTGCCATCTATCCAAACCACACTGCCATCTAACAAAACCACACTGCCATCTAACCAAAGCACACCAACATCTAACCAAACCACACAGCCATCAAACCAAACCACACCACCATCTAACCAAACGACACTGCCATCTAACCAAACCACACCAACATCTAACCAAACTACACTGCCATCTAAACAAACCACACCACCATCTAACCAAACCACAACGCCATCTTACCAAACCACACTGTCACCTAACCTAACCACACCACGAGCTATCCAAACCACACCGCCATCTAACCAAACCACACTTCCATCTAACAAAACTACACCATCTAACCAGACCACACCACCATCTAACCAAACCACACTGTCATCGAACCAAACCACACCACCATCTAAACAAATCACACTGCCATCTAACCAAACCACACCACCATCCATCCAAACTACACGGCCATCTAACCAAACCACACCACCATCCAACCAAATCACACTGCCATCTAACCAAACCACACCACCATTCATCCAAACTACACGGCCATCTAACCAAATCACACTGCCATCGATCCAAACCACTCCACCATCTAAACAAACCACACCACCATCTAACCAAACCACACTTCCATCTAACAAAACCACACCATCTAACCAGACCACACCACCATCTAACCAAACCACACTGCCATCGAACCAAACCACACCACCATCTAAACAAACCACACCACCATCCATCCAAACTACACGGCCATCTAACTAAAGCACGCTGCCATCTAACAAAACAACAGCATCATCTAACCAAACCACACCACCATCTAACCAAATCACACTGCCATCTAACCAAACCACACCACCATCCAACCAAGTCACACTGCCATCTAACCAAACCACACCACCATCTAACCAGACTACACTGCCATCTAACCAAACCACACTACCATCGATCCAAACCACACTGCCATCTAACAAAACCACACTGCCATCTAACCAAACCACACCACCATCGAACAAAATCACACTGCACTCTAACCAAACCACACCACCAACGAACCAAACCACATACTGGCATCTAACCAAACCACACCATCATCGAACCAAAACACATCACATCTAACCAAACAACACCACCATCTAACCAAACCATACTGCCATCTAACCAAACCACACCACCATCTATCCAAACCACACCACCATCTAACCAAACCACACTTCGATCTAACCAAACCACACCACCATCTAACCAAACCACACAGCCATCTAACCAAACCACACCTCAAGCTAACCAATCCACATCGCTGTCTAACCAAACCACTCCACCATCTAAACACACCACACCACCATCTAAACAAACCACACTGCCATCTAACCAAAATACACCATCGAACCAGACCACACCACCATCTAACCAAACCACACTGCAATCTAACCAAACCACACCACCATCTAAACAAACCACACCACCATCTAAACAAACCACACTGCCATCTAACCAAACCACACCTTCTAACCAGACCACACCACCATCTAACCAAACCACACTGCAATCTAACCAAACCACACCACCATCTAAACAAACCACACCACCATCTAACCAAACTACACTGCCATCTAACCAAAGCACACTGTCATTTAACAATATTACAGCATGATCTAACCAAACCACACCACCATCTAACCAAATCACACTGCCATCTTATGAAACCACACCACCATCTAACCAAACGACACTGCCATCTAACCAAACCACACTGCCATCTAACCAAACCACACTGCCATCTAAACAAATCACACTGCCATCTAACCAAACCACACCACCATCTCACCAAACCACTCCACCATCTAGCCAAACCACACTGCCACCTAACCAAACCACACCAACATCTAACCAAATCACACTGCCATCTAACCAAACCACACTGCCAGCTAACCAAACCACACCACCATCTCACCAAACCACACCACCATCCATCCAAACTACACGGCCATCTAACTAAAGCACGCTGCCATCTAACCAAACCACAGCATCATCTAACCAAACCACACCACCTTCCAACCAAATCACACTGCCATCAAACCAAACCACACCATAATCTAAACAAACCACACCACCATCCATCCAAACGACATGGCCATCTAACTAAAGCACGCTGCCATCTAACCAAACCACACCATCTAACCAGACCACACCACCATCTAACCAAACCACACTGCAATCTAACCAAACCACATCGCCATCTAACCAAACCACACAGCCACCTACCCAAACCACACTGCAATCTAACCAAACCACACCATCATCTAACCAAACCACTCCATCATCTAACCAAACCACACCACCATCTAAACAAACCACACTGCCATCTAACCAAACCACACCATCTAACCAGACCACACCACCATCTAACCAAACCACACTGCAATCTAAACAAACCACACCACCATCTAAACAAACCACACCACCATCTAACCAAACCACACTGCCATCTAACCAAAGCACACTGAAATCTAACCAAATCACAGCATCATCTAACCAAACCACACCACCATCTAACCAAATCACATAACCATCTAACCAAACCACACCATCATCTAACCAAATCACACTGCCATCTTACCAAACCACACACCATCAAACAAAACTACACTGCCATCTAACCAAACCACACTGATATCTAACCAAACCATACTGCCTTCTAACCAAATCACACTGCCATCTTACCAAACCACACCGCCACTAACCAAACCACACTGCCATCTAACCAAACCACACCACCATCTAACCAAACCACTCTGCCATCTAACATAACCACACCACCATCTAACCAGACCACACCACCATCTAACCAAACCACACTGCCATCTCACCAAACCACACTGCCATCTAACCAAACCACACCACCATCTCACCAAACCACTCCACCATCTAGCCAAACCACACTGCCACCGAACCAAACCACACCAACATCTAACCAAATCACACTGCCATGTAACCAAACCACACTGCCAGCTAACCAAACCACACCACCATCTAACCAAACCACACTTCCATCTAACAAAACCACACCATCTAACCAGACCACACCACTATCGAAACTAACCACACCACCATCCATCCAAACTACTCGACCATCTAACTAAAGCACACAGCCATCTAACCAAACCACAGCATCATCTAAACAAACCACACCACCATCCATCCAAACGACACGGCCATCTAACTAAAGCACGCTGCCATCGAACCAAACCACACCACCATCTAAACAAACCACACCACCATCCATCCAAACGACACGGCCATCTAACTAAAGCACGCTGCCATCTAACCAAACCACACCATCGAACCAGACCACACCACCATCTAACCAAACCACACTGAAATCTAACCAAACCACATCGCCATCTAACCAAACCACACAGCCACCTACCCAAACCACACTGCAATCTAACCAAACCACACGCCATCTAACAAAACTACACTGCCATCTAACCAAACCACACTGATATCTAACCAAACCACACTGCCATCTAACCAAACCACACCATCGAACCAGACCACACCACCATCTAACCAAACCACACTGCAATCTAACCAAACCACACCACCATCTGAACAAACCACACCACCATTTAACCAAACTACACTGCCATCTAACCAAAGCACACTGAAATCTAACCAAATCACAGCATCATCTAACCAAACCACACCATCATCTAACCAAATCACACTGCCATCTTACCAAACCACACACCATCGAACAAAACTACACTGCCATCTAACCAAACCACACTGATATCTAACCAAACCATACTGCCTTCTAACCAAATCACACTGCCATCTTACCAAACCACACCGCCACTAACCAAACCACACTGCCATCTAACCAAACCACACCGCCATCTAACCAGACCACACCACCATCTAACCAAACCACACTGCCATCTCACCAAACCACACTGCCATCTAACCAAACCACACCACCATCTCACCAAACCACTCCACCATCTAGCCAAACCACACTGCCACCTAACCAAACCACACCAACATCTAACCAAATCACACTGCCATCTAACCAAACCACACTGCCAGCTAACCAAACCACACCACCATCTAACCAAACCACACTTCCATCTAACAAAACCACACCATCTAACCAGACCACACCACTATCTAAACTAACCACACCACCATCCATCCAAACTACACGACCATCTAACTAAAGCACACAGCCATCTAACCAAACCACAGCATCATCTAAACAAACCACACCACCATCCATCCAAACGACACGGCCATCTAACTAAAGCACGCTGCCATCGAACCAAACCACACCACCATCTAAACAAACCACACCACCATCCATCCAAACGACACGGCCATCTAACTAAAGCACGCTGCCATCTAACCAAACCACACCATCGAACCAGACCACACCACCATCTAACCAAACCACACTGCAATCTAACCAAACCACATCGCTATCTAACCAAACCACACAGCCACCTACGCAAACCACACTGTAATCTAACCAAACCACACACCATCTAACAAAACTACACTGCCATCTAACCAAACCACACTGATATCTAACCAAACCACACTGCCATCTAACCAAACCACACCATCGAACCAGACCACACCACCATCTAACCAAACCACACTGCAATCTAACCAAACCACACCACCATCTAAACAAACCACACCACCATTTAACCAAACTACACTGCCATCTAACCAAAGCACACTGAAATCTAACCAAATCACAGCATCATCTAACCAAACCACACCATCATCTAACCAAATCACACTGCCATCTTACCAAACCACACACCATCTAACAAAACTATACTGCCATCTAACCAAACCACACTGATATCTAACCAAACCACACTGCCATCTAACCAAATCACACTGACATCTTACCAAACCACACCACCACTAACCAAACCACACTGCCATCGAACCAAACCACTCTACCATCTAAACAAACCACACCACCATCTAACCAAACCACACTTCCATCGAACAAAACCACACCATCTAACCAGACCACACCACCATCTAACCAAACCACACTGCCATCGAACCAAACCACACCACCAGCTAAACAAACCACACCACCATCCATCCAAATGACACGGCCATATAACTAAAGCACGCTGCCATCTAACCAAACCATACCATCGAACCAGACCACACCACCATCTAACCAAACCACACTGCAATCTAACCAAACCACATCGCCATCTAACCAAACCACACAGCCACCTACCCAAATCACACTGCAATCTAACCAAACCACACACCATCTAACAAAACTACACTGCCATCTAACCAAACCACACTGATATCTAACCAAACCACACTGCCATCTAACCAAACCACACCATCTAACCAGACCACACCACCATCTAACCAAACCACACTGCCATCGAACCAAACCACACCACCATCTAACCAAACCACTCTGCCATCTAACCAAACGACACCGCCATCTAACCAGACCACACAACCATCTAACCAAACCACACTGCCATCTCACCAAACCACACTGCCATCTAACCAAACCACACCACCATCTCACCAAACCACTCCACCATCTAGCCAAACCACACTGCCACCTAACCAAACCACACCAACATCTAACCAAATCACACTGCCATCTAACCAAACCACACTGCCAGCTAACCAAACCACACCATCTAACCAGACCACACCACCATCTAACCAAACTACACTGCCATCTAACCAAAGCACACTGCCATCTAACAAAATAACAGCATCATCTAACCAAATCACACCACCATCTAACCAAATCACACTACCATCTTACCAAACCACACCACCATCTAACCAAACTACACTGCCATCTAACCAAACCACACTGCCATCTAACCAAACCACACTGCCATCTAACCAAATCACACTGGCATCTTACCAAACCACACCACCAGTAACCAAACCACACTGCCATCTAACCAAACCACACCACCATCTAACCAATCCACTCTGCCATCTAACCAAACCACACCGCCATCTAACCAGACCACACCACCATCTAACCAAACCACACTGCCATCTCACCAAACCACACTGCCATCTAACCAATCCACACTACCATCTCACCAAACCACTCCACCATCTAGCCAAACCACACTGCCACCGAACCAAACCACACTGCCATCTAACCAAATCACACTGCCATCTAACCAAACCACACTGACAGCTAACCACACCACGCAACCAACTAACCAAACCACACTTCCATCTAACAAAACCACACCATCTAACCAGAACACACCACCATCTAACCAAACCACACTGCCATCGAACCAAACCACACCACCATCTAAACTAACCACACCACCATCCATCCAAACTACACGGTCATCTAACTAAAGCACGCTGCCATCTAACCAAACCACAGCATCATCTAACCAAACCACACCACCATCCAACCAAATCACACTGCCATCGAACCAAACCACACTACCATCTAAACAAACCACACTGCCAACTAACCAAACCACACCATCTAACCAGACCACACCACCATCTAACCAAACCACACTGCAATCTAACCAAACCACACCACCATCTAAACAAACCACACTGCCATCTAACCAACCACACCACCATCTAACCAAACCACACTGCCAACTAACCAAACCACACCATCTAACCAGACCACACCACCATCTAACCAAACCACACTGCAATCTAACCAAACCACACCACCATCTAAACAAACCACACTGCCATCTAACCAACCACACCACCATCTAACCAAACTACACTGCCATCTAACCAAAGCACACTGCCATCTAACAAAATAACAGCATCATCTAACCAAATCACACCACCATCTAACCAAATCACACTACCATCTTACCAAACCACACCACCATCTAACCAAACTACACTGCCATCTAACCAAACCACACTGCCATCTAACCAAACCACACTGCCATCTAACCAAATCACACTGGCATCTTACCAAACCACACCACCAGTAACCAAACCACACTGCCATCTAACCAAATCACACCACCATCTAACCAATCCACTCTGCCATCTAACCAAACCACACCGCCATCTAACCAGACCACACCACCATCTAACCAAACCACACTGCCATCTCACCAAACCACACTGCCATCTCACCAAACCACACTGCCATCTAACCAATCCACACCGCCGTCTAACCAAACCACTCCACCATCTAAACAAACCACACCACCATCTGGTGCGACCTGTCAAAAGCCCAGCGGGAGATCGAGAGCCAGCGGCAGTTGGTGAGAGGGGAGCAACCTGTCAAAAGCCCAGCGGGAGATCGAGAGCCAGCGGCAGTTGGTGAGAGGGGAGCGACCTGTCAAAAGCCCAGCGGGAGATCGAGAGCCAGCGGCAGTTGGTGAGAGGGGAGCGACCTGTCAAAAGCCCAGCGGGAGATCGAGAGCCAGCGTACCGGTACAGCTACAGCGGGAGAGAAAGCAAAATAGAAGTAGAAAGTAATCAAAAAGTGACGTCACAGCCAATGTGGTAAGTGATTGGCTGGTGATTGGTGAGTAGCTTTTCTTTTCTTTTTATTGTTATTACCAATTTAAGGGTATCTAAGGTTAAGACATGACAGGAGAGCTCGGCCATGTGATATGCTCCTCCTGTACCATGTGGGAACTCGGGGACACTTCCGGTGTCCCTGGGCGCTACGTGTGTGGGAAGTGTATCCGCCTCGAGCTCTTGACGGTCCGCGTTGCGGAATTGGAGCTGAGGGTGGATTCACTCTGGAGCATCCACGATGCTGAGAATGACGTGAGTATCACGTGTAGTGAGTTGGTCTTACCGCAGGAGAAGGGTCCACAGCCAGATAGGGAATGGAAGACCAGCAGGAAGAGCAGTGCAAGAAAGATAGTGCAGGGGTCCCCTGTGGTCATCCCCCTGCAAAACAGATACACTGCTTTGAGTACTGTTGGGGAGGATGACTCATCAGGGGAGGGCAGCAGCAGCCAAGTTCATGGCACCGTAGGTGGCTCTGCTGCAAAAAGGGCAGGAAAAAGAGTGGGAGCACGATAGTGATAGGGGATTCGATGGTGAGGGGAATAGATAGGCGTTTCTGCGGACGCAACCGAGACTCCAGGATGGTATGTTGCCTCCCTGGTGCAAGGGTCAAGGATGTCTCGGAGCGGGTGCAGGACATTCTGAAATGGGAGGGAGAACAGCCAGTTGTCGTGGTGCACATTGGTACCAACGACATAGGTAAAAAAAGGGATGAGGTCCTACGAAAAGAATTTAAGGAGCTAGGAGCTAAATTAAAAAGTAGGACCTCAAAAGTAGTAATCTCGGGATTGCTACCAGTGCCACGTGCTAGTCAGAGTAGGAATCGCAGGATAGCGCAGATGAATACATGGCTTGAGCAGTGGTGCAGCAGGGAGGGATTCAAATTCTTGGGGCATTGGAACCGGTTCTGGGGGAGGTGGGACCAGTACAAACCGGACGGTCTGCACCTGGGCAGGTCCGGAACCAATGTCCTAGGGAGAGTGTTTGCTAGTGCTGTTGGGGAGGAGTTAAACTAATATTGCAAGGGGATGGGAACCTATACAGGGAGACAGAGGGAGACAAAAATGAGGCAAAAGCAAAAGACAGAAAGGAGATGAGGAAAAGTGGAGGGCAGAGAAACCCAAGGCAAAGAACAAAAAGGGCCACTGTACAGCAAAATTCTAGAAGGACAAAGGGTGTTAAAAAAGCAAGCCTGAAGGCTTTGTGTCTTAATGCAAGAAGTATCCGCAATAAGGTGGATGAATTAACTGTGCAAATAGATGTTAACAAATATGATGTGATTGGGATTACGGAGACGTGGCTCCAGGATGATCAGGGCTGGGAACTCAACATCCAGGGGTATTCAACATTCAGGAAGGATAGAATAAAAGGAAAAGGAGGTGGGGTAGCATTGCTGGTTAAAGAGGAGATTAATGCAATAGTTAGGAAAGACATTAGCTTGGATGATGTGGAATCTATATGGGTAGAGCTGCAGAACACTAAAGGGCAAAAATCGTTAGTGGGAGTTGTGTACAGACCTCCAAACAGTAGTAGTGCTGTTGGGGAGGGCATCAAACAGGAAATTAGGAGTGCATGCAATAAAGGTGCAGCAGTTATAATGGGTGACTTTAATATGCACATAGATTGGGCTAGCCAAACTGGAAGCAATACGGTGGAGGAGGATTTCCTGGAATGCATAAGGGATGGTTTTCTAGACCAATATGTCGAGGAACCAACTAGGGGGGAGGCCATCTTAGACTGGGTGTTGTGTAATGAGAGAGGATTAATTAGCAATCTCATTGTGGGAGGCCCCTTGGGGAAGAGTGACCATAATATGGTGGAATTCTGCATTAGGATGGAGAATGAAACAGTTAATTCAGAGACCATGGTCCAGAACTTAAAGAAGGGTAACTTTGAAGGTATGAGGCATGAATTGGCTAAGATAGATTGGCTAATGATACTTAAGGGGTTGACTGTGGATGGGCAATGGCAGACATTTAGAGACCGCATGGATGAATTACAACAATTGTACATTCCTGTCTGGCGTAAAAATAAAAAAGGGAAGGTGGCTCAACCGTGGCTATCTAGGGAAATCAGGGATAGTATTAAAGCCAAGGAAATGGCATACAAATTGGCCAGAAATAGCAGCGAACCTGGGGACTGGGAGAAATTTAGAACTCAGCAGAGGAGGACAAAGGGTTTGATTAGGGCAGGGAAAATGGAGTACGAGAAGAAGCTTGCAGGGAACATTAAGGCGGATTGCAAAAGTTTCTATAGGTATGTAAAGAGAAAAAGGTTAGTAAAGACAAACGTAGGTCCCCTGCAGTCAGAATCAGGGGAAGTCATAACGGGGAACAAAGAAATGGCAGACCAATTGAACAAGTACTTTGGTTCAGTATTCACTAAGGAGGACACAAACAACCTTCCGGATATAAAAGTGGTCAGAGGGTCTATTAAGGAGGAGGAACTGAGGGAAATCTTTATTAGTCGGGAAATTGTGTTGGGGAAATTGATGGGATTGAAGGCCGATAAATCCCCAGGGCCTGATGGACTGCATCCCAGAGTACTTAAGGAGGTGGCCTTGGAAATAGCGGATGCATTGACAGTCATTTTCCAACATTCCATTGACTCTGGATCAGTTCCTATCGAGTGGAGGGTAGCCAATGTAACCCCACTTTTTAAAAAAGGAGGGAGAGAGAAAGCAGGGAATTATAGACCAGTCAGCCTGACCTCAGTAGTGGTTAAAATGATGGAATCAATTATTAAGGATGTCATAGCAGCGCATTTGGAAAATGGTGACATGATAGGTCCAAGTCAGCATGGATTTGTGAAAGGGAGATCATGCTTGACAAATCTTCTAGAATTTTTTGAGGATGTTTCCAATAAAGTGGACAAAGGAGTACCAGTTGATGTGGTGTATTTGGACTTTCAGAAGGCTTTCGACAAGGTCCCACACAGGAGATTAATGTGCAAAGTTAAAGCACATGGGATTGGGGGTAGTGTGCTGACGTGGATTGAGAACTGGTTGTCAGACAGGAAGCAAAGAGTAGGAGTAAATGGGGACTTTTCAGAATGGCAGGCAGTGACTAGTGGGGTACCGCAGGGTTCTGTGCTGGGGCCCCAGCTGTTTATATTGTACATTAATGATTTAGACGAGGGGATTAAATGTAGTATCTCCAAATTTGCGGATGACACTAAGTTGGGTGGCAGTGTGAGCTGCGAGGAGGATGCTATGAGACTGCAGAGTGACTTGGATAGGTTAGGTGAGTGGGCAAATGCGTGGCAGATGAAGTATAATGTGGATAAATGTGAGGTTATCCACTTTGGTGGTAAAAACAGAGAGACAGACTATTATCTGAATGGTGACAGATTAGGAAAAGGGAAGGTGCAACGAGACCTGGGTGTCATGGCACATCAGTCATTGAAGGTTGGCATGCAGGTACAGCAGGCGGTTAAGAAAGCAAATGGCATGTTGGCCTTCATTGCGAGGGGATTTGAGTACAGGGGCAGGGAGGTGTTGCTACAGTTGTACAGGGCCTTGGTGAGGCCACACCTGGAGTATTGTGTACAGTTTTGGTCTCCTAACTTGAGGAAGGACATTCTTGCTATTGAGGGAGTGCAGCGAAGATTCACCAGACTGATTCCCGGGATGGTGGGACTGACCTATCAAGAAAGACTGGATCAACTGGGCTTGTATTCACTGGAGTTCAGAAGAGTGAGAGGGGACATCATAGAAATGTTTAAAATTCTGACGGGTTTGGACAGGTTGGATGCAGGAAGAATGTTCCCAATGTTGGGGAAGTCCAGAACCAGGGGTCACAGTCTAAGGATAAGGGGTAAGCCATTTAGGACCGAGATAAGGAGAAACTTCTTCACCCAGAGAGTATTGAACCTGTGGAATTCTCTACCACAGGAAGTAGTTGAGGCCCATTCACTAAATATATTCAAAAGGGAGTTAGATGAAGTCCTTACTACTCGGGGGATCAAGGGGTATGGCGTGAAAGCAGGAAGTGGGTACTGAAGTTTCATGTTCAGCCATGAACTCATTGAATGGCGGTGCAGGCTAGAAGGGCTGAATGGCCTGCTCCTGCACCTATTTTCTATGTTTCTATGTTTCTAAACAAACCACACTGCCATCTAACCAAACCACACCATCTAACCAGACCACACCACCATCGAACCAAACCACACTGCAATCTAACCAAACCACACCACCATCTAACCAAACTACACTGCCATCTAACCAAATCACACTGCCATCTAACCAAACCACACTGCCAGCTAACCAACCCACACCACCATCTAACCAAACCACACTTCCATCTAACCAAACCACACTTCTATCGAACAAAACCACACCATCTAACCAGACCACACCACCATCTAACCAAACCACACTGCTATCGAACCAAACCACACTGCCATCTAACAAAATAACAGCATCATCTAACTAAACCACACCACCATCTAACCAAATCACATCACCATCTAACCAAACCACACCACCATCTAACCAAATCACACTGCCATCTTACCAAACCACACCACCAACGAACTAAACTACATTGCCATCTAACCAAACCACACTACCATCTAACCAAACCACACTGCTATCTAACCAAATCACACTGCCAACTTACCAAACCACACCACCACGAACCAAACCACACTGCCATCTAACCAAACCACACCACCATTTACCAAACCACTCTGCCATCTAACCAAACCACACCGCCATCTAACCAGACCACACCACCATCTAATCAAACCACACTGCCATCTCACCAAACCACACTGCCATCTAACCAAACCACACCACCATCTCACCAAACCACTCCACCATCTAGCCAAACCACACTGCCACCTAACCAAACCACACTGCCATCTAACCAAATCACACTGCCATCTAACCAAACCACACTGACAGCTAACCACACCACGCCACCATCTAACCAAACCACACTTCCATCTAACAAAACCACACCATCTAACCAGACCACACCACCATCTAACCAAACCACACTGCCATCGAACCAAACCACACCACCATCTAAACTAACCACACCACCATCCATCCAAACTACACGGTCATCTAACTAAAGCACGCTGCCATCTAACCAAACCACAGCATCATCTAACCAAACCACACCACCATCCAACCAAATCACACTGCCATCGAACCAAACCACACCACCATCTAAACAAACCACACCACCGTCCATCCAAACGACACGGCCATCTAACTAAAGCACGCTGCCATCTAACCAAACCACCCCATCTAACCAGACCACACCACCATCTAACCAAACCACACTGCAATCTAACCAAACCACATCGTCATCTAACCAAACCACACAGCCACCTACCCAAACCACACTGCAATCTAACCAAACCACACTGTCATCTAACCAAACCACACAGCCATCTAACCAAACCACACCACAAGCTAACCAATCCACACCGCCGTCTAACCAAACCACACCACCATCTAACCAAACCACACTGCAATCTAACCAAACCACACCACCATCTAAACAAACCACACCACCATCTAACCAAACTACACTGCCATCTAACCAAAGCACACTGAAATCTAACCAAATCACAGCATCATCTAACCAAACCACACCACCATCTAACCAAATCACATCACCATCTAACCAAACCACACCATCATCTAACCAAATCACACTGCCATCTTACCAAACCACACACCATCTAACAAAACTACACTGCCATCTAACCAAACCACACTGATATCTAACCAAACCACACTGCCATCTAACCAAACCACAACATTATCTAACCAAAACACATCACATCTAACCAAACCACACCACCATCTAACCAAACCACACTGCCATCTAATCAAACCACACCACCATCTATCCAAACCACACCACCATCTAACCAAACCACACTGCCATCGAACCAAACCACACCGCCATCTAACCAAACCACACAGCCACCTAACCAAACCACGCCACAAGCTAACCAATCCACACCGCCGTCTAACCAAACCACTCCACCATCTAAACAAACCACACCACCATCTAAACAAACCACACTGCCATCTAACCAAACCACACTATCTAACCAGACCACACCACCATCTAACCAAACCACACTGCAATCTAACCAAATCACACTGCCATCTAACCAAACCACACTGCCAGCTAACCAAACCACACCACCATCTAACCAAACCACACTGCCAGCTAACCAAACCACACCACCATCTAACCAAACCACACTTCCATCTAACAAAACCACACCATCTAACCAGACCACACCACCATCTAACCAAACCACACTGCTATCGAACCAAACCACACTGCCATCTAACAAAATAACAGCATCATCTAACCAAACCACACCACCATCTAACCAAATCACATCACCATCTAACCAAACCACACCACCATCTAACCAAATCATACTGCCATCTTACCAAACCACACCACCAACTAACTAAACTACACTGCCATCTAACCAAACCACACTACCATCTAACCAAACCACACTGCCATCTAACCAAATCACACTGCCATCTTACCAAACCACACCACCACTAACCAAACCACACTGCCATCTAACCAAACCACACCGCCATCTAACCAGACCACACCACCATCTAACCAAACCACACTGCCATCTCACCAAACCACACTGCCATCTAACCAAACCACACCACCATCTCACCAAACAGCTCCACCATCTAGCCAAACCACACTGCCACCTAACCAAACCACACTGCCATCTAACCAAATCACACTGCCATCTAACCAAACCACACTGACAGCTAACCACACCACGCCACCATCTAACTAAACCACACTTCCATCTAACAAAACCACACCATCTAACCAGACCACACCACCATCTAACCAAACCACACTGCCATCAAACCAAACCACACCACCATCGAACCAAACCACACCAGCATCCATCCAAACTACAGGGCCATCTAACTAAAGCACGCTGCCATCTAACCAAACCACAGCATCATCTAACCAAACCACACCACCATCCAACCAAATCACACTGCCATCGAACCAAACCACACCACCATCTAAACAAACCACACCACCATCCATCCAAACGAAACGGCCATCTAACTAAAGCACGGTGCCATCTAACCAAACCACACCATCTAACCAGACCACACCACCATCTAACCAAACCTCACTGCAATCTAACCAAACCACATCGCCATCTAACCAAACCACACAGCCACCTACCCAAACCACACTGCAATCTAACCAAACCACACCGTCATCTAACCAAACCACACAGCCATCTAACCAAACCACACCACAAGCTAACCAATCCACACCGCCATCTAACCAAACCACTCCATCATCTAACCAAACCACACCACCATCTAAACAAACCACACTGCCATCTAACCAAACCACACCATCTAACCAGACCACACCACCATCTAACCAAACCACACTGCAATCTAACCAAACCACACCACCATCTAAACAAACCACACCACCATCTAACCAAACTACACTGCCATCTAACCAAAGCACACTGAAATCTAACCAAATCACAGCATCATCTAACCAAACCACACCACCATCTAACCAAATCACATCACCATCTAACCAAACCGTACCATCACCTAACCAAATCACACTGCCATCTTACCAAACCACACACCATCTAACAAAACTACACTGCCATCTAACCAAACCACACTGACAGCTAACCACACCACGCCACCATCTAACCAAACCACACTTCCATCTAACAAAACCACACCGCCGTTAACCAAACCACTCCACCATCTAACCAAACCACACTGCCATCGAACCAAACCACACCACTATCTAAACTAACCACACCACCATCCATCCAAACTACACGGTCATCTAACTAAAGCACGCTGCCATCTAACCAAACCACAGCATAATCTAACCAAACCACACCACCATCCAACCAAATCACACTGCCATCAAACCAAACCACACCACCATCTAAACAAACCACACCACCATCCATCCAAATGACACGGCCATCTAACTAAAGCACGCTGCCATCTAACCAAACCACGCCATCTAACCAGACCACACCACCATCTAACCAAACCACACTGCAATCTAACCAAACCACATCGCCATCTAACCAAACCACACAGCCACCTACCCAAACCACACTGCAATCTAACCAAACGACACTGTCATCTAACCAAACCACACAGCCATCTAACCAAACCACACCACAAGCTAACCAATCCACACCGCCGTCTAACCAAACCACTCCACCATCTAAACAAACCACACTACCATCTAAACAAACCACACTGCCAACTAACCAAACCACACCATCTAACCAGACCACACCACCATCTAACCAAACCACACTGCAATCTAACCAAACCACACCACCATCTAAACAAACCACACCACCATCTAACCAAACTACACTGCCATCTAACCAAAGCACACTGAAATCTAACCAAATCACAGCATCATCTAACCAAACCACACCACCATCTAACAAATCACATCACCATCTAACCAAACCACACCATCATCTAACCAAATCACACTGCCATATTACCAAACCACACACCATCTAACAAAACTACACTACCATCTAACCAAACCACACTGATATCTAACCAAACCACACTGCCATCTAACCAAACCACACAGCCACCTACCCAAACCACACTGCAATCTAACCAAACCACACCGTCATCTAACCAAACCACACAGCCATCTAACCAAACCACACCACAAGCTAACCAATCCACACCGCCATCTAACCAAACCACTCCATCATCTAACCAAACCACACCACCATCTAAACAAACCACACTGCCATCTAACCAAACCACACCATCTAACCAGACCACACCACCATCTAACCAAACCACACTGCAATCTAACCAAACCACACCACCATCTAAACAAACCACACCACCATCTAACCAAACTACACTGCCATCTAACCAAAGCACACTGAAATCTAACCAAATCACAGCATCATCTAAACAAACCACACCACCATCTAACCAAATCACATCACCATCTAACCAAACCGCACCATCACCTAACCAAATCACACTGCCATCTTACCAAACCACACACCATCTAACAAAACTACACTGCCATCCAACCAAACCACACTGATATCTAACCAAACCACACTGCCATCTAACCAAATCACACTGCCATCTTACCAAACCACACCACCACTAACCAAACCACACCGCCATCTAACCAAACCACACCACCATCTCACCAAACAGCTCCACCATCTAGCCAAACCACACTGCCACCTAACCAAACCACACTGCCATCTAACCAAATCACACTGCCATCTAACCAAACCACACTGACAGCTAACCACACCACGCCACCATCTAACCAAACCACACTTCCATCTAACAAAACCACACCGCCGTCTAACCAAACCACTCCACCATCTAACCAAACCACACTGCCATCGAACCAAACCACACCACTATCTAAACTAACCACACCACCATCCATCCAAACTACACGGTCATCTAACTAAAGCACGCTGCCATCTAACCAAACCACAGCATAATCTAACCAAACCACACCACCATCCAACCAAATCACACTGCCATCAAACCAAACCACACCACCATCTATACAAACCACACCACCATCCATCCAAATGACACGGCCATCTAACTAAAGCACGCTGCCATCTAACCAAACCACCCCATCTAACCAGACCACACCACCATCTAACCAAACCACACTGCAATCTAACCAAACCACATCGCCATCTAACCAAACCACACAGCCACCTACCCAAACCACACTGCAATCTAACCAAACCACACTGTCATCTAACCAAACCACACAGCCATCTAACCAAACCACACCACAAGCTAACCAATCCACACCGCCGTCTAACCAAACCACTCCACCATCTAAACAAATCACACTACCATCTAAACAAACCACACTGCCAACTAACCAAACCACACCATCTAACCAGACCACACCACCATCTAACCAAACCACACTGCAATCTAACCAAACCACACCACCATCTAAACAAACCACACCACCATCTAACCAAACTACACTGCCATCTAACCAAAGCACACTGAAATCTAACCAAATCACAGCATCATCTAACCAAACCACACCACCATCTAACCAAATCACATCACCATCTAACCAAACCACACCATCATCTAACCAAATCACACTGCCATATTACCAAACCACACACCATCTAACAAAACTACACTACCATCTAACCAAACCACACTGATATCTAACCAAACCACACTGCCATCTAACCAAATCACACTGCCATCTTACCAAACCACACCGCCACTAACCAAACCACACTGCCATTTAACCAAACCACACCACCATCTAACCAAACCACTCTGCCATCTAACCAAACCACACCGCCATCTAACCAGACCACACCACCATCTAACCAAACCACACTGCCATCTCACCAAACCACACTGCCATCTAATCAAACCACACCACCATCTCACCAAACCACTCCACCATCTAACCAAACCACACTTCCATCTAACCAAACCACAGCATCATCTAACCAAACCACACCAGCATCCAACCAAATCACACTGCCATCGAACCAAACCACACCACCATCTAAACAAACCACACCACCATCCATCAAAATGACACGGCCATCTAACTAAAGCACGCTGCCATCTAACCAAACCACACCATCTAACCAGACCACACCACCATCTAACCAAACCTCACTGCAATCTAACCAAACCACATCGCCATCTAACCAAACCACACAGCCACCTACCCAAACCACACTGCAATCTAACCAAACCACACAGCCATCTAACCAAACCACACCACAAGCTAACCAATCCACACCGCCGTCTAACCAAACCACTCCATCATCTAAACAAACCACACCACCATCTAAACAAACCACACTGCCATCTAACCAAACCGCACCATCTAACCAGACCACACCACCATCTAACCAAACCACACTGCAATCTAACCAAACCACACCACCATCTAAACAAACCACACCACCATCTAACCAAACTACACTGCCATCTAACCAAAGCACACTGAAATCTAACCAAATCACAGTATCATCTAACCAAACCACACCACCATCTAACCAAATCACATCACCATCTAACCAAACCACACCATCATCTAACCAAATCACACTGCCATATTACCAAACCACACACCATCTAACAAAACTACACTGCCATCTAACCAAACCACACTGATATCTAACCAAACCACACTGCCATCTAACCAAATCACACTGCCATCTTATCAAACCACACCACCACTAACCAAACCACACCGCCATCTAACCAAACCACACCACCATCTCACCAAACAGCTCCACCATCTAGCCAAACCACACTGCCACCTAACCAAACCACACTGCCATCTAACCAAATCACACTGCCATCTAACCAAACCACACTGACAGCTAACCACACCACGCCACCATCTAACCAAACCACACTTCCATCTAACAAAACCACACCATCTAACCAGACCACACCACCATCTAACCAAACCACACTGCCATCGAACCAAACCACACCACCATCTAAACTAACCACACCACCATCCATCCAAACTACACGGTCATCTAACTAAAGCACACTGCCATCTAACCAAACCACAGCATAATCTAACCAAACCACACCACCATCCAACCAAATCACACTGCCATCGAACCAAACCACACCACCATCTAAACAAACCACACCACCATCCATCCAAACGACACGGCCATCTAACTAAAGCACGCTGCCATCTAACCAAACCACCCCATCTAACCAGACCACACCACCATCTAACCAAACCACACTGCAATCTAACCAAACCACATCGCCATCTAACCAAACCACACAGCCACCTACCCAAACCACACTGCAATCTAACCAAACCACACTGTCATCTAACCAAACCACACAGCCATCTAACCAAACCACACCACAAGCTAACCAATCCACACCGCCGTCTAACCAAACCACTCCACCATCTAAACAAACCACACTACCATCTAAACAAACCACACTGCCAACTAACCAAACCACACCATCTAACCAGACCACACCACCATCTAACCAAACCACACTGCAATCTAACCAAACCACACCACCATCTAAACAAACCACACCACCATCTAACCAAACTACACTGCCATCCAACCAAAGCACACTGAAATCTAACCAAATCACAGCATCATCTAACCAAACCACACCACCATCTAACCAAATCACATCACCATCTAACCAAACCACACCATCATCTAACCAAATCACACTGCCATATTACCAAACCACACACCATCTAACAAAACTACACTGCCATCTAACCAAACCACACTGATATCTAACCAAACCACACTGCCATCTAACCAAATCACACTGCCATCTTACCAAACCACACCGCCACTAACCAAACCACACTGCCATTTAACCAAACCACACCACCATCTAACCAAACCACTCTGCCATCTAACCAAACCACACCGCCATCTAACCAGACCACACCACCATCTAACCAAACCACACTGCCATCTCACCAAACCACACTGCCATCTAACCAAACCACACCACCATCTCACCAAACCACTCCACCATCTAACCAAATCACACTTCCATCTAACAAAACCACACGATCAAACCAGACCACACCACCATCTAACCAAACCACACTGCCATCAAACCAAACCACACCACCATCGAACCAAACCACACCACCATCCATCCAAACTACACGGCCATCTAACTAAAGCACGCTGCCATCTAACCAAACCACAGCATCATCTAACCAAACCACACCACCATCCAACCAAATCACACTGCCATCGAACTAAACCACACCACCATCTAAACAAACCACACCACCATCCATCCAAACGACACGGCCATCTAACTAAAGCACGCTGCCATCTAACCAAACCACACCATCTAACCAGACCACACCACCATCTAACCAAACCTCACTGCAATCTAACCAAACCACATCGCCATCTAACCAAACCACACAGCCTCCTACCCAAACCACACTGCAATCTAACCAAACCACACTGTCATCGAACCAAATCACACTGCCATCTAACCAAACCACACTGACAGCTAACCACACCACGCCACCATCTAACTAAACCACACTTCCATCTAACAAAACCACACCATCTAACCAGACCACACCACCATCTAACCAAACCACACTGCCATCAAATCAAACCACACCACTATCGAACCAAACCACACCACCATCCATCCAAACTACACGGCCATCTAACTAAAGCACGCTGCCATCTAACCAAACCACAGCATCATCTAACCAAACCACACCACCATCCAACCAAATCACACTGCCATCGAACCAAACCACACCACCATCTAAACAAACCACACCACCATCCATCCAAACGAAACGGCCATCTAACTAAAGCACGCTGCCATCTAACCAAACCACACCATCTAACCAGACCACACCACCATCTAACCAAACCACACTGCCATCAAATCAAACCACACCACTATCGAACCAAACCACACCACCATCCATCCAAACTACACGGCCATCTAACTAAAGCACGCTGCCATCTAACCAAACCACAGCATCATCTAACCAAACCACACCACCATCCAACCAAATCACACTGCCATCGAACCAAACCACACCACCATCTAAACAAACCACACCACCATCCATCCAAACGAAACGGCCATCTAACTAAAGCACGCTGCCATCTAACCAAACCACACCATCTAACCAGACCACACCACCATCTAACCAAACCTCACTGCAATCTAACCAAACCACATCACCATCTAACCAAACCACACAGCCACCTACCCAAACCACACTGCAATCTAACCAAACCACACCGTCATCTAACCAAACCACACAGCCATCTAACCAAACCACACCGTCATCTAACCAAACCACACAGCCATCTAACCAAACCACACCACAAGCTAACCAATCCACACCGCCATCTAACCAAACCACTCCATCATCTAACCAAACCACACCACCATCTAAACAAACCACACTGCCATCTAACCAAACCACACCATCTAACCAGACCACACCACCATCTAACCAAACCACACTGCAATCTAACCAAACCACACCACCATCTAAACAAACCACACCACCATCTAACCAAACTACACTGCCATCTAACCAAAGCACACTGAAATCTAACCAAATCACAGCATCATCTAACCAAACCACACCACCATCTAACCAAATCACATCACCATCTAACCAAACCACACCATCACCTAACCAATTCACACTGCCATCTTACCAAACCACACACCATCTAACAAAACTACACTGCCATCTAACCAAACCACACTGATATCTAACCAAACCACACTGCCATCTAACCAAATCACACTGCCATCTTACCAAACCACACCGCCACTAACCAAACCACACTGCCATTTAACCAAACCACACCACCATCTAACCAAACCACTCTGCCATCTAACCAAACCACACCGCCATCTAACCAGACCACACCACCATCTAACCAAACCACACTGCCATCTCACCAAACCACACTGCCATCTAACCAAACCACACCACCATCTCACCAAACCACTCCACCATCTAACCAAATCACACTTCCATCTAACAAAACCACACCATCAAACCAGACCACACCACCATCTAACCAAACCACACTGCCATCAAACCAAACCACACCACCATCGAACCAAACCACACCACCATCCATCCAAACTACACGGCCATCTAACTAAAGCACGCTGCCATCTAACCAAACCACAGCATCATCTAACCAAACCACACCACCATCCAACCAAATCACACTGCCATCGAACCAAACCACACCACCATCTAAACAAACCACACCACCATCCATCCAAATGACACGGCCATCTAACTAAAGCACACTGCCACCTAACCAAACCACACTGCCATCTAACCAAATCACACTGCCATCTAACCAAACCACACTGACAGCTAACCACACCACGCCACCATCTAACCAAACCACACTTCCATCTAACAAAACCACACCATCTAACCAGACCACACCACCATCTAACCAAACCACACTGCCATCAAATCAAACCACACCACCATCGAACCAAACCACACCACCATCCATCCAAACTACACGGCCATCTAACTAAAGCACGCTGCCATCTAACCAAACCACAGCATCATCTAACCAAACCACACCACCATACAACCAAATCACACTGCCATCGAACCAAACCACACCACCATCTAAACAAACCACACCACCATCCATCCAAACTACACGGCCATCTAACTAAAGCATGCTGCCATCTAACCAAACCACACCATCTAACCAGACCACACCACCATCTAACCAAACCTCACTGCAATGTAACCAAACCACATCGCCATCTAACCAAACCACACAGCCACCTACCCAAACCACACTGCAATCTAACCAAACCACACCAACATCTAACCAAACCACACAGCCATCTAACCAAACCACACCACAAGCTAACCAATCCACACCGCCATCTAACCAAACCACTCCATCATCTAACCAAACCACACCACCATCTAAACAAACCACACTGCCATCTAACCAAACCACACCATCTAACCAGACCACACCACCATCTAACCAAACCACACTGCAATCTAACCAAACCACACCACCATCTAAACAAACCACACCACCATCTAACCAAACTACACTGCCATCTAACCAAAGCACACTGAAATCTAACCAAATCACAGCATCATCTAACCAAACCACACCACCATCTAACCAAATCACATCACCATCTAACCAAACCACACCATCACCTAACCAATTCACACTGCCATCTTACCAAACCACACACCATCTAACAAAACTACACTGCCATCTAACCAAACCACACTGATATCTAACCAAACCACACTGCCATCTAACCAAATCACACTGCCACCTTACCAAACCACACTGCCATCTCACCAAACCACACCGCCATCTAACCAAACCACACCACCATCTCACCAAACAGCTCCACCATCTAGCCAAACCACACTGCCACCTAACCAAACCACACTGCCATCTAACCAAATCACACTGCCATCTAACCAAACCACACTGACAGCTAACCACACCACGCCACCATCTAACCAAACCACACTTCCATCTAACAAAACCACACCATCTAACCAGACCACACCACCATCTAACCAAACCACACTGCCATCGAACCAAACCACACCACCATCTAAACTAACCACACCACCATCCATCCAAACTACACGGTCATCTAACTAAAGCACGCTGCCATCTAACCAAACCACAGCATAATCTAACCAAACCACACCACCATCCAACCAAATCACACTGCCATCGAACCAAACCACACCACCATCTAAACAAACCACACCACCATCCATCCAAACGACACGGCCATCTAACTAAAGCACGCTGCCATCTAACCAAACCACCCCATCTAACCAGACCACACCACCATCTAACCAAACCACACTGCAATCTAACCAAACCACATCGCCATCTAACCAAACCACACAGCCACCTACCCAAACCACACTGCAATCTAACCAAACCACACTGTCATCTAACCAAACCACACAGCCATCTAACCAAACCACACCACAAGCTAACCAATCCACACCGCCGTCTAACCAATCCACACCGCCGTCTAACCAAACCACTCCACCATCTAAACAAACCACACTACCATCTAAACAAACCACACCACCATCTAACCAAACTACACTGCCATCTAACCAAAGCACACTGAAATCTAACCAAATCACAGCATCATCTAACCAAACCACACCACCATCTAACCAAATCACATCACCATCTAACCAAAC